>NW_010112614.1:27500-33063 GCF_000699245.1 Pterocles gutturalis | reverse complement strand
GCAAAAGCAAAGGGCTGCTGTCTCTTCAGTACCCCAATGTCCAGGGTGAGTATTTGACAGTGAAGTCACATGATGTTGCATTTTTCCAGAGTCAAGTGACTAAAAACATCACCATGCTTGTTGCGCGGAATGGGGATGCATAAGCGCCCTGTCACTTCGGATGGCGCTACCGGCGGCTCACCTCGACAGGTGATGTGTCAGGACCCATGCTGGCAGCCTCCTGCCGAGAGAAGACCACTGCTGTGCCTGACAAATTAGATGGGACTTTACTACCAAATTTCCTGCCAAGAGCCCTAACAGTCAAGTGTCTGTCTTCTTCTGATTGCACTGAAGTGATGGCACAACTTTGACACCGTGTTTCCGTTATTTAAAGACATATTTAACACACAATGATCCAGGAACATGAGGTTTATGAAACTTTTTTAAAAGATGTACATAGGCACTTGCCACCTGGCCTTCCTTTATCCTTATATTTCCAAGACAACCATTATCATTAAGCACCAAATAGGCATTTCTCTTGCAACTAGTACCTACTAATCTTTTATAATCAATTACCTTATGCAATTATGTTTGTTTGCTTCTAATTATAACTAATTATGCTTCTAAATATGTTCTTTAGATTACCAAGAGAATGAAAATAAGGGCAGAAGAAAGTGAGAATAGATTATGATTATTAGAAGAAAGGGAAACATGCTAATTACTTAACAGGAATATTCATCAAACATCCATTTAAACTTTCCAGACAGAACACTTCGAAAAATACTCCCCTCTTCACTCTTGACATACTTTGAACATAAGTTTAAAGTGAGTAATGAAACTTTTGGAACACCTTCTGTCTCTCTTTGCTCTATAGAGCAAAAAAGCTTTCAGTTTATTAACGTTCTCTGGACAGCAACCACATTTTTATAGATCTCTGACTACCTGCAAGAATCAAATACTAAACAAGATTATAAATAAGTACAAATGTTCTTTTTTTTGTCCGGACCAACCTTAAGAAACTGCTGAGTTTATTGTTACAAAAAGTGCTCTTGACATATTTTCAATCCAGTATTCATGCCATTTAGGTAAAAATTTGAAATGTAAGATGCTTTACACCTAGCAAAGCAGTCTTAAAAAAACACCCTCAACCCTAGCTGATGCATCCAGAATTCCTCCATGGATATTGCCCAAACTATCCTCCATGTTACAGGAACACAATGACATGGCTTATGACTCTCGTCTCACACGATCTATTGATAAAAAGATGCAAGACTTTATCAACGAATAATACAGAAGCAGCTTTTTGCAGAATGAAAATAAGATGTCAATTCTCTATTAGAAAGAAACAATTAAAACTACATAATGGTTATGAACAGCCCTGACCTGCTGAGAGCCTGAAGGCTTTGCTCCACTCAGGACTCCACTTCTGGCTGCAGGTCAGCCCTACGCAAACAAAGCCTTAACAGAAATGTTACGGAGGAAATAATAGCCATTTCCAATGATAATACACAATTTTAGCACCTACGCTTGGCTGATTTAGGTGGTCGGCTAACATGTCAAACAGCCTGCCTTAGTTAGGTGAGCCTTTAATGGGTAACTGGCAGACTCTGGCAGCCTTATTTCTGTTTTAGATTTGGTTTGTCATTGGATATCCATTACCTGCCATTCATCTTTGATCTCTTTGGACAGGCCTGATCAAAAGATGTCATTTGACCTACTCCACTTGGCAGAAACTTGTATGACTCTCATAAAGGGGGCACCCCAGCTATAAATAAAATGACATTATTATTTTTCTGTCCTATCATGTAGAAGAGACAATTATGATAATGCAGTGTCTGTCACTTGGAGCCCAGCAAATTGCTAGCTCTCACGCAACTGTTTAGCTTTCTTATTTGTTTTTTGTCTGTTTTCCTCCATTTCAAGTTGAAAATAAAACAGAATTGAAATCACTAATGCTCTGCCTCACACTCTGACAGTCTCAGGGTTTCCTTTTATGGGACTGACGTGCAGATGTGACCATCAGACCGTTTGTCAATGGTGGGTGGTGGTTAAGTGCTGTGTTGGCAACGCATCCCAACAATGGAATCAGGTTTATACTTCATTTCCAGCTCTGCGCACAAGCTCCTGTCTGCATGCAGCGCTGGTAGACATTACGACAAACAGATATAATCATGGAGAGAGTTTGCTGTATCTTTAATAAAGCAACAACAGACTAAATGTATGAGCCCTTTCTCTACTGCCAGGGGGCTTATGCGTGAGAGGGGAGGGTCTGGAAAGGACGAGCAACAAGCCAACTGCCGGGACGTTGATTGTCTTTCGGTATTTTTCCAAGCAGCACGTATACCCCATTCCAATGCATTCATGTCTCTAGCAAAGTACACTGCATATATCCACATACGGGGAGCAGAGCATACACAAACTGCTCGCTCTGGTACCGCTGAGCCCGTGTGAGCCTGCGTACCCGAACACTAACACGCTCTCTTTGGCCCCTGACCTGAACCTCTTTACAACATCTTGGCTAAAACTCCACTTCCCACATGCAATCTTCCACCAGCTCGTATTCACGATGCTTTCCTCTCTCTGTCTTCCCCAGGGAGAGGCACACAGCGGTACCAGCACTCTCAGCACCATGCCTGAAGACGAAAGCTCCAGCACAGGGCACGGCAGGCACTCCTGCTGCCCCATCGCACCAGTCCCTCTGCTCTGCGGTCACGGGGGACAGCACCCCGGTGCCCGCTCTGTCTCCACGACACACTCTCATGACAGTACAGAAATATTCATTAAATTAATTAGCCGATTCATATTATGAAATATGTGACAGTTAGTCCATAAATACACTACAAGCATTCACTATGGGGAGACTCTGCAAAACCAACAAGGCTAGTGAGCAAAATCACACGTGCTATCAACCTCCTTGAGTACGAGAACAGTCACCTGCAAGAGATGATACAAAAATCTATGTACCCTCATTTGGTACTTGTTCTGCTTGCTCTTACACAGGCTAGAGGTGCTGCTGCCAGTAAACAGATCTCTGACAGAGATGCTGAGAGAGAACTAAAACTGTTAAGGGCTTGTAAATACCGAATAGTTACTCCTCATTAATTATTTGTAATTAATTATTCATGATTAATTTGTGCCAGAACAGGAATATTGTATTCTGAATTAATTTAATTCATTTCAAAATTGCTACTTTAAATTCCCACCCTACCATAACGTGATATAATCTCTCTCTGTAGACAAGCCCTAAAATATTAAAAAAGCATTTAATTTTTTTTTCATGTTCTCTCACAGAGACCCACGCTGTCTGCCCTCTTTGCAATATACTTTGTCTTCTCATCAAAAAAGCAACCTGGACAAAATGGAGCCTCTCTGGTGGCCTAGAAAATTTTCACAATAAGGAAAATGGGAAGAATATCCCATCTCAAACTTGGGAGTGGCTTGAAACAAAACGGCCACAAACCTACAGTTTCCTGAAGACAGAACCCATTGACACTACAAAAAGAGCAAATGAAGACAACTAGGTTCTCCTCAGACATGCGTATGCAGAGAAACTCAAGGGATCTGGATATCAGTGCAAAGCATCAAGAAAGGAATATTGGAAACAAAAATAAAGAACTGGGATTGTAAGGCATTTTTTAATGATGGAAAACACCTAGAACTTTTTCACATGAAATTAGAATGCTAGATAGAAAGCACATAGGAGGACTTAATAAAATTCCAGTACATTTGGCAAGGAAGCCTTTTCCTATTGCAATAGTGCACTTTATCCTTTTAATGCATCACAAAAGCGTGCCTCTGACTTAGCACAATTCCTTCAAATAGACTTCTTTATATTACAAAGTTTAGCTTCTTAATGATGCGTGCTGAAAAGAGGAAGGATGCCCAGAGGACCAACTTCTCCTGTTTGAGTTTTTTACTGTCCAGAAATCCTCAGCAGAGATAGAAGCCACAACAGGTGCTAAGCAGGCACTGCTCCAGTAACCTGGATGATCCTCATCTTTTCCTGTTTTTCAAACCAACCAAGGATGTAGCTTGTGTTTACACAGAGAACCTTCTTGGACATTAACTCCACACTACACTCAGCAAGAAACATTAAACACATGAAAACAAGAGTTCTTAGTTTTTATCAGTGTTACCCCTTTTTTCTCTTTAGGGTAAAGTCAAAAAGCACACAAAATAACTTATTTCTAGGGTCTTATCACCAAGGGAGGCCCTCCACAGAGACAGAAAATTGCACCATGAGTCCCACCAGTACCTTGTGAGCAGGCATTCAGGTCCAAGCACTCACAGGATTTTTTTTCCCCATGACAGAGGTTTCTGACCCTCTTTTGAGAAGGCAGGTAAGTGAACAATACAACAGTGATCCTACAGGAAAGAGCTGGCCTTGCTGAACGGAGACTTCTCTTCTTGGCATGGGATAAGGTACTGAGGTTTAAATATAAAGAGGCTTGGCTAAAAGGGAAAGCACCACTTAGAAAACAAGTTCATCGGTTACATTAAAGAAAGTGAAGCAGCACAATGATGGCTAAACCCAGACACAAACTGCTGCAGTTGATTGAGAGGCATCCTCAACAGGTACTTTCTCCCACTGCCAGTTCTGCAGAGCAGGCTCAAAGGCAGCTCCTGTGCACGGCTCCACCCTTGGACAAGGATGCACAAACTGCCTGGTTTAACCCTATCTTAAAAGTCACTCCATTCCTCTCTTTACTGCTCAGTCTTTTTAAAGGCAAAGGGAGCATCTCCTCAGATCCGAACTGCATATCCATCTGCACTTCTCCAGCTAAGATTTATTTCCAACCTGTTACAGCTGGATTGCAGCAAGTGACAACCTTATTTCGGTACATGAATGCCCTATTTTGATTTAGAACAATGCAAGTTGCACTATATTGCTATGAAAACTGGTTTAAAAACACAGCTTTAGTTAAATCAACACCGATTCATGTGCAGGCACCAAACCTGCTGCATCATCAAAGGTATCTCCCAACTGGCTCATTTAGCAATCTGCACTCTGCTTTGTTACAGCTGACGCCTTTGTAATTCTCACTCTCTCTCCAAAATTTCTACAGTATGTGGTGATCCCCTCTCTTCCCCCAATAAAACGGTCATTTTTCACAGGAAGAAACCAAGAGAGGTTTTCTACACAAACAGACTTCATTTCCTCCCTCTCCCACTCCTCTAAGATACAGCGGCAAACGCATGTCCATCTCACAAGCCGCTCGGAGCCCACAATGCCCCATTTACAGGCTACGTCTGACTTTGTCCAGTGGCTTTTTGACACCTAAGGTAGTGCCAAAGATAAAATCTGAAATGTACCATGATGCATATGAGCTAAAATAATTAATTTCAAAACAATTTCTAGTAGTCCTTCCAATGAGGTACTTCACTGCACTCTATTTATTTGCCCTAAAATTTGGCAGATTCTTGAAAAAAAAAAAAAAAAAAAAAAGAAAAAAACACCATAAAATCATTCTTCAAAGAAAAGCTGATATCACCTGCAACATCAATAAATATATGTTAATGAAATGGTAAACTCTTTAATAAGCCATTATCAGTTATATAAAAAATATTTAATCTGCAAATTACA
>NW_010112614.1:0-25000 GCF_000699245.1 Pterocles gutturalis | reverse complement strand
ATGCAAATGAGTTAGTTTATTTGCAATGTACAATCAAAGTAAAAGAACACCGAAGGTTTAGGTGTTGATCATAAAAAAAGGCAAAAATCACACTGCCTTGGTTTAAGTGCTATGCAGGAACCCCCTCCGACTAAAATGCTTTTTCTGTTTCCTATGGAAAAATCTGACTAAATCCCAGAATGTGTTTGAAAAACTCCATTATGTTTCATGCAGCAGTAACACCAGAATGCTTGTATGCATGAATTAAAGAGGAAGAAAGTACCACTAAAGTCATCTCATATAATTGTTTACCTAATGCTGCACGAATACACTTGGGGAAAGGCAGGTTTGTAAGATGAAGTGGTGTATATGAGGCCTCTCCTCATAAACAACAGGATACCACTTTAATGTCCAAGATGCTGGCTTGTTTCAGTGAGCACAGCACTTCAGAACTAATGATGCAATCAAGACTCTTGCAATCAAACAGCCTGTGCTGTGGAAATAGTGCTATTTGCAGCAGCCGTTTTGTCGTGTACTAAAAATTTCTGGAACAGAAAGAAAATAAGAAGGTAAAGCAAAATTCTACATTTCCATAGGAGTGTTCTGGGAAGAAAATTTGAAATTGTTGCTCTTTGAGCAATGTAGGATGTTGTGTCATTGAAAAGAACATCTTCTGGCTTTATTTCTCAATTATTTTAGTCACATATGTTCCTACCTAATATTCTCAGCTTGCATCTATTTTCTACTGCCAGTACTATTACCTACAGTATATTATCCAATCTAAAAGAGACTGGCACCTTCTATCTCTCTGTGAGAGATAGAGGGAGATGACAGAAACCCATACATGAATATAACAAAGAGAAGAAAAAATAACAAGGGAGTGAAAGTGTCAAGACCACGGACTTTTTCAATGCCAAAATATCCTATATAAATATATTCAATACTCAGATCAACTACTTCACCCCCGCCCACCCCCAAACTGTAGTCTGACCCAGGGGTTTTTATTCTACGTGCTTTCTAAACATCACTGCTAATCGTGCTGGTTCTCCGAGATCTTGAGGACATAAAGAACGTTCTGTACAGTTATGTCTGAACACACATTTTATCTACATGAGAGTTTAGGAAGATTTGTTTCTCAGTTTATGCCTGAACATGTGTAGGGTATAAATGTACATCGATATTAACAGTTAAAAGAAAAATGACGGATGGAAGTAGACTAATCATGCATATTATTTTTAAAAATAACATCTGAGATAGCTCTTCCTAACATTTCAGCTACACAACCTTTACGTAAGATCTCCTATTTCCTGCCACACTGACCATACTGGAATAGGACAGCAATGATTACAGGAGGCTTGTGAACTACGTGCCGAAATTAAAAACAAAGGATGTAAACAGGATGCGTAATTAAGACACCACTGAGCCAGACATCATGACTGCTGCATGACATAACACATATAGGAACATAACATTAGCTGAAGCTAGCTTCCCCTCACCCCACCCTCTCCTTTGGTAGCAAGAGGAAAAAAGCTATGCACACGGCTTGTGTAACGCTCTTCAGATAACCCCTTGTAAGCGCAAAGTTAGACTCCCCACTAGATCCAAAAGAAACCTGTTTAAAATGTAATTCTAAAGTAAAGATACAATAATGGAAATGCATCTACATACATATTCCCTTAGAAAAAAATTTTTTTTCTATTTTTGCTTGGAATTGACTTGATTCTAATAAGGTTGTCTAGTGCACAGAGCAATACACAGCACACTCGTATTGACTCGTGTATGTACAAACTATACTGTAGTACTGTAAATGCTCCCTTTACCAAAATCAATTCAAAGATACAAAACAATCTATTGAAGAGTTTTGCAGCTGGCTTTTGAACCACTTATAAAAGACAACACACAGAAAAAATTAACCCCTGTGGCTCTATTAGGAGCAGTATAATAAATGTGCATTTAAAAGATCTATAAACACATATTTATCTGCAAAATGTTCTTGCATAAAACTGTTATTGAAAAGGCTTTCATTTTATCTTTGTGTTATTGTAATTTTATTGAATTGCTTATTCATTCTTTGATATTGTGTTTTAATGGTATTATAAATCTGTTTTATGTCTGATAGGAGCCTCATTGTAAACTGATATAACAGATAATATGGCAATTCACCATAAAAATTCTAAACCAAAAATGCAGATCAGAACGCAAAGAAGCACTTTAATTCATTCTGGGTTTCTTTTCATTTTATTTTTTAATTATTTTTCATGTTCTGGTTGCCATCTGTTGATAAAAGATGGTTGTACAAAACTCACAGTACTACACAATGGGAACTTTTTTTTGTAGAATTCTATTCATAAAAAAGTGGGGAAAACAGCATAAAAGCATTGCCTCTCTCTAGACTAAGGATCATTGGCTGGTTCATTGTATAGACCAATATAAATTGGCCACCTTTGGAACTAAATCTCTATTTTTTTGCAGAAGATAGTTATTTTGGGTAAATTTTAGTATCATGAATAATAGAACAAAAAATACACTTTCTGCAACATCTTCTATAATTCGTGTTCTTTTATTTAAAACCATGTAAAACAATTATTATAAAAGATGTATCAACATATAGAGCAATTATGTCATAAACCACCTTCTGTTCAGAAACTTAGCTGAAAGTTCATTCAATCAAGTACGTGAGCCTGCCAAATCAAGAAAATAAAAACTCAATTAACAGGAGCCCATTGTGGAAGAAAGCATATAACCTGACGAGTGCTCGGCTGATACGTGCATAATCCTGCAGGCACAACTCAAATCCCTTAGACCTTACTGAGTATTTGTGGACCTTCCTGGCAAAGCTACACCTCCACGTTGCCAACCATGTGGCTGAACACGTATGAATGTGTCCGTACGCACTTTTCACAATTTGTATTTTGTTTGTATTGATCGCTTGAGCTAAAAATAGATGTATTTCCTTCATGAACTAATGCTTTCCTTAAGGCAGAAACTAAGTAGTAACATGTCTGCAGAAATAATATGTTATTAACATGAAAAACAACAAGAAAAGTACCTCTTGTAAAACATACTGAAGAACAATGCTTGGCAACAGGCTGAGGAGTACTTGGTTTTCATAAGATTTCTAAAAGTAACCAGTCACGCTGTCATTAAAGAAACACCACTGAGAAAGCAACAGAAATGTGCCCACAAATATTAAAGAAATTTATTCTTCAATCTTCTAAATCATCTTCTAAAGAAAGAACTGCTTTCAGGAAAAAAAATAACAACTGAAGAAGGATCCCAAATATTTATGCACCATTGCAGCACTAGAGCAAACTTAAAACCAAACACCAAAAGCAAACTAGAAAATGCAACAATTCTGGATTACCAGCAACACAGCACATATGCGCAATGTATGAATTCATCTGCAGGGGCAGAGGGTCACTAACTTAGCACACACACACAGTGCCACGAGAAATAAAGGCAGTCTAATCTCTGAATTTCACATTTCCTTGCTTATCTTGGTATGAATCATGATCTACCTTGATAGAGAACTGGTACCAGCCTTTCATACTGTACCTTGATAAATGAGAGGAGAGGAAGAGGGAGAGATGTTATGTGCATAACAGAGAACTGCACGTATGAACCACAGCTATTTGTACAAAATACATACATTTGTATGTACATTGTACATAACAACCTCATCTGGAAAACATAATGAAATTTTAGAAAGGGAATTCCAGCATTTGCACAAGAATCAGAAATCTGTTGCACTCCAGACATGTGTCTGTGTCTTCCTACAGCCTGCATTTCGTAAAACCTTTAAGGACCTTTTTAAAAGCAGGGTATTATTGCTACTTTGAGCACTAAGAGCCATTTGTTGTTATTTTGGTTTGAATACAAGTGGAAGGAGTTTTGAGAGAGCACAGGTATTGATATCACCTCTCCCTGCAAACCCTGCCTGGAGCCAGCCAAGCATTCATGTAACTACTTGTTTACAGATTTTAACCCATATACGCACGCATAACAAAAGTTCTGAAGGTAAGCCATGCCTTTCACCCCCCTGCTCACAGAGCCGAGGGGACAGCCGCAGGCGCCCAGAGGGGACATGGCAGCACAGCTCCCCAGGGCCACTGGCCGGGGCTGCAGCTGAGGAAGGCGAGCCCAGACCCCAGCCTGGGGAGCGACCCTCCAGCCAGCACTCGCACTGGCCCTAGGGACCGCAGAGCAGCTTGCAGGGTTTAGGATACACAGCAGCCTTCTCTCCCATACACCACATCCATAGGGACACTGAACCCCAAATCCACCTTAATGATCAAAAAGGTGCATTTATGAGTAGGGGACCTATGATGAGAACACCTATTCAGGCAGTGTTTATGAGCCTAGCCAGGTAGCTCTCACACTTGTGCAACTTCCCATGAAGCTGGTGCAAGGCTGGAGCATGGAAAGAGTCTAGGATGAGGCACAAAACCATATACCATTGATCTGAGTAACTCCAGGAGCCCTTCACAGCTATTAAAGTCCATCACATACAATACTAACAAGAGCAAATAGCCAGGCAACCTACGTGACTATATCTTGATACATCACACAATAGCTTCATTTTGCTTAATGTAATACATTACAAAGGCAGCACAGAAGTTAACATTAGTCAACAGCATAATGGACAGATAAGTGTCTTGCCGTGGTTAAGAACATACCCAGGTTCCATTATAAGCGCTATTTTTAGCCCCTCCTTTGCTCCCTCTCCTCAAATTGTATGAATAGCAAAAACTGGTCTGCTTGAAAATACTAGGCTGAAGTCAAAGGAAAAAAAATGGACAGCTTATTTTAAATTGACATCACTCTGGATCCTGCAATAAAATTGTAAGGATGCTAGGGGAATGCACAATTTTCCATTTGATACCCGGCTATAATTCACCTTAAGGCTCATCCCTGGATAAGCAGTTTTTCCTTATTTGATACTGAAAAAGTCTGCCTTTTGGATGCTGAAAGGTCCTATCTTCTATCCTCAGTTTTTAGCATTCTTTCTGAGAGGTCTGACCATCACTAGGAGCAACAGGCATGCTGCAAAATAACAGGCAACTGCTTTTTCACTTCTGCCAAATCCTCAAGTTACTGTTGGGTTCACTGAAAGTTAACATATATACAGACCTACTTCGTAGAAGTTTCTCAACTAAAGTCACCACCGTACTTTACCAATTTGGTAAACTTCATCCCAAAGATTCCTTGAGATACCAAGGTAATTATGTGGTAACTCTTTCAATGAATGAAGGCAAAATCTTTTTCAATATATAGCTCTATTTTTAAAAAGGATAAACATAGATAGTTCCGTTTTATTATCAAGAGAGGCTGAAAATTTGTTGAGCCCCCTTTTAAAAAAAAAAAATTTAAACTATTTTTTAAAGTTTAAAAAAAAATGAGCTTCTGGGAGAGGAAAAAGTGAAGAACATTTCACAAGGTCATTACAATTAAGAAAAGGAGATTTTAAAACTGCAAAAATAACATAAAGAAGCTTTAAATGCAGAAAGGAGATGGGAGTTTAGCTGTTGACACTTGTTATGTGTCCTCCACATAAAGCTTGAAGAGTTTGCTCCATGAATTGTGCAAAACTTGAATACAAAATGAATAGTTTTTACATTACATTGCTATTGTCAGAAATCTCAGAAAACTCCACCATAGATCTGAGCTTCTGAGAAAGTAGTAAAAAATCTGTAATGAGAGCCAGGACTCTCAAGTTTACCCCAAGCTCTGATTTGCTGTATGACTTCAGCCAACACATTTCATCCCTTTCACTTCTCTTTCTCTGTAATTACAGCAATAACCAGCAAGGTCCATTATACACTTTTGGGTCAAGTTCCTTGTAGATTTAAAAGCAGCTCTGGAATTGCATACTAATGCAGAATTTGGCTTTCATATTGGGATGTTATAATTAATTAATGCTTAAGAAATTCTTCGCAATCATCTGTAGTAATTTATGCAGTGCAGTTATTGGTGACATATCGAAAGTACCTAAGAAAAAAAAAAATAAATCCATATACGGTGTTCATAATCTGCAGTTGCTGCTGGTGACTTCCTCATGCCAAAAAGAGCATGTGACAAAGGTGACAGAAACTCTGCATATCCTCCTAAGCTGCTTGTTGGAAACACTCGTCCTTACTAACTCAAGACTTTTTCAGGTTTTCTGTGATGCTAACACCACTGATAAATCATCAGATGGATTTCAGTTCTCAACAGAAACACTCTGATTTTACCCTGTTTCATTCCACCTCCCTTCTAAGGAACGCAGGAGAAACAGCATCCTGCGCTGTGGGTCAGATTCAGGTTTGTCCACCAGGAAGCAAAAGGTGAGGAGAGAGCGAGAGCATCTGCACGGTTCCCATCTCCACCTGACCACGGTTCATTCGTTTCCTGAGCCAGCACCGGAGCTACAACCTTCAGCCATCCAGTGTTACTCCACGGAGGGCCTTGACAGCAATGATTAGTGAATTTGTACTGCCATACTTACACAAGCCAAGCTGCTCTGTTTAAAATAAAATTACCTTCCACACTTTACTCAAACAATGTGCACAACAAGAATTGAAACATGATGGTTTATAAAAATCAAGGTCCTTTTTTATAAACTGCATGAACATAACCATTCATCTAAAACTAGTAAACCTCACCTTTATTTGTATAATTTTAAAGGCTGCCTTTTTCCTTTTAAGTTGGGATTTTCACAAGCACCTGGAAGTTAAGTGCCCAATGCTTAGTGAAATTAAAATGAGATTTGAGTATCAAAATCCTTTAGAATTTGCTAAAAAAAATTATAGCAGTCACCACAGGATTTTCAAATTGTGTTCCACCAACACTCAGCCGAGGGTTTTATGGCCAGGTAATGAACTGAACATGGCACGAAAACCCCGCAGGAAGTTTTGCTGAGGCAATGGGCACTGTCAAAATAGTCTACCTCACCTCCCAATGTGATGTTATATAAACTGGTTTTATTTTTTATAAGTAAGAAAAAGAGGCAGCACTTTGAGAAACTTAAATAATGTTGACTAAGTTATCCTGAGAGCTCTTCACGGCAGGGCCCACGTCCTTATCTGCTTTTCAGCTGTATTTAGTACAAGGGGACCCTGGTGCTGAGCAGGGCCTCTGGTTATCACTGCAATAAACATAAAGAATAACGGTAAGTTCGCACATAAAGTGTTGTCATAACACCCCCACACTCTATCAAGATACAGGACATCAAAAGAAACACGAGAAATAATGCAGAAATGATAACTGCTGTTAGATGCTATGTATAGTCCATTCCTTTATCACATAGCATTACCCATATGGCATCAATTCTGTATCTTTTAGACACTACAGGTTCAAAGAAAACTGGAGAGGTAGGGGAAGGGGATGCAGTTAACAAACAAGGGCCATATTTGCTTTTGGTGAAAAGTACATTGTACTATTCATTTAGGAAACCATGAAGAAAGTAAACCTCTGAGGGTATGCAAAGAATGAGCCTGGATAAATGAGCCGATTCTGACATTTCAGTTTTAAAGAAAGCAAAGAAATCATAATTTTATGAGAGTACTTTTCTCACAGCAATGGTTAAAAGAAATGCTGGTGAGATGTCCCTAAACATTACACAGGCATCATCAATTACCTGCTTAAAAAATAACTAACTAAATAAATAAATCACAATCCTTGACCATTATTTGCCAAAAGCCAAAAAAAAATTTTTTTCCAGTTACCTACAGTGCTACATGCTGTATAGAAAACACCTTTTACATTATTTGCCTTGCAGTAGCTCTACACAAGTATTGCAGCAGTGACCTCTCATGTTATAAGCACCCCTCTGTACCTGTAACAACAGCAAGTTCAGAAAGAGCACTGTGGCACAAATTAAATACCCACATTTAAGCTGTGAGACATAATCACTGAATAAAGTAAAACCTCTAGTATACGGAGGAATCCCATATAGCTTTAAGCTGTGAGACATAATCACTGAATAAAGAAAGAAAAACCTCTAGTATACAGAGGAATCCCATATAGCTTTGTCTCTATGAAATGCATATCCTATAATGGAGCAATTTTATAGGGATATTTACACATTAAGATCCATTGTTAGAACTGGAAAAAATACCTTCAAAGCTGAAGGAAATTTGCAATGTAATTTTTCCTTACACTACTATCCCTATTTTGAAAGTAGTTCATGAAACACTTCATGGCACAAAGGAAGCCAAAACAGTATTGGTGTATCCTTCTAGAAAGATTAACCTGCAACATATCCCAGTGTCTGAAATCAAACATCTGCATTATTTGATCTAATGCTATTAATAAACATGAAAGCTCTGGCACCTGTGAGAGAGTGAAAAATGGAACACAGAAGTATCTTTTAATTAAATATATTAATGGTAAATAGCACTTCAGCAAGGGAATTTTATTTTATTTTTTTAATTTGGCTGTAGACTAAATATATACTCAAGTAACTTTCAATTATTTCAATATATATTCAGATAACTTTTCTGGTTTATTTGTTTGCAAACTTACTTGCTCCCTGAGGTCTCAGCTATCATGTGCTCAAGCAGCAGGTAGACAGCTACAGGAGAGGAGAGGAAAGAGGAGCAATGCGGCAACACCTCAACGGCGCGACCCAGCGAAACCTGTGCAAAACCCATGCTGGAAACACAGGGCATAGCTGAGGATCACCGGATTTGCGGCACTACATTGGCTCGAGAAAGGCGTCAGCTGCCACACAGCCCTTTTCCTGGAGGTGACCTTACGTGATGCGCAGCGGGCTGCCAGGTGTACATCCATGGGACACACCACTGGCAAAACCAACACTGCATGTCCTCTTCTCCCTGCATGCCTTCCATCCCTCGCTCTCGCCCAGGAACACAGCAGCAGCGGGGACAGGCAATGACAATGCTCTGACAGCTGGCACTTGCAGCTTCTCTTGGGTCCTGCTTTACCTCCCTGTGGACCCTGCACCACCGAGGATCTGGACAACAGCCCCCAGCTCCTGCTCCAGGAGGCTGCAACCAGAAATCTGATGCACAGGAATGATTTTTCCCAGAGTTGTGTACTCTTCCAACAGCTTTCAGCAGGGGTAAAAAAATAAATCCTTAATTCAAAATAAGAAGAAAATATGTATTGACTGGCTATCACATATATTCTCTTAATGAAACCTGTGTTTATCTGGAGCTAGCTAGTGTTACAATGTTAGACCCTGCCTGACTCTTTAACTGATTCACAGATCCACCTAGTGAAAAAGCATGAGTCCATTTAGTGGAATGTATGTATAACATTAACAATCAAAAAAAGGCTAAAATTAAAATGAAAACATGAGGATAATATTAACAATAAGAATTATCAAGAGAGGAAAATGCTGGGTAAAGCAGTTACATACTGGAAATGCAGGAAACTGATGGTTTAATTTCGTGGGATTGTGCATGTTCAAATCCCACACAGTCTGAGCTGTATTTTTCAACAACAAGCTGATACATTTTCTGTCTGATCATTATGGATTTTGACAACATCATTTTGGAACCTTGGTTACTAAGATATCAATAATTAAATGCTTTCACACTTTGCTCTTCTGGATACTGGCAACTTATCTTTGTCCTCTGAAGAAGCTAATGGTATAATGGGCAAAACATCAAAAATAATTAAGGAAAATGCTGGTATAAACTCCATCAGAAAAAATACAACTTTGTGCATGGCTCCTGCTTGATATCTCACATCCTGCACTTAGTTTCAAAATTAGGGAAAGTTATTTCTTTCTGGTACCTCTTAACTGTGTTTTGTCTGTGTTCAGAGAAAGAAGTACATGCTGTAATTAATGATTTAATAGCCTCTATGTGTACTCTCATTTTCTAGTTAAAAGAATAACTGGCTGAAACAGCAGCAGCCCATTACAAGAAGCATCCCTCTCCTTTTGTCTTTTCCTGTAGAAAAGCTCCCTGTAACATAGTACTGCTGAAAGTCGCAAGCTTTGATTTGCAGAAAAGATACTGCAACCCAGTGACATCTCAGAGAGGAGGGCTGGAGAGGAAGAATTAATTTTAAAGAGCACAAAGTCTATTTTATACCTGTAAGTACATAATCATCCCTAACTGGGAAATTCATACAGGGAAGTCTGAGGAGGCAAAAAGTCCCTTCCTAGAGGTGCTGGGCACACAAGGAGATAGCAAGAATTTAAAGAGCATGTAAAAATACAACTTTATTAAAAAACTACTAGTATCTTGATGCTGTCACTGTGAGAAACCACGGCAGAACAGATTCATTTGGCTGAACACTGGATGCAGCTTTATACAAATGATTAATACTTGGCAAACCCCCTCCACTTGGCTCGTCGCCAGCAAACTCACTATACTTCCTTCCCAGCCCTCCATTGTATTTTATATAATGACAGACTAGCCTCCAAGATGAGATGAAGCTCCTGTGTCCAGATCAAATGCAAGGCAACCTCACAACAAGACCTCTGAACAGACAATTTAGCTGCGGTCGCAAAGGACAACTTGAATCTGCAGATGTCTAACCCTGCACCTAAACTCACCAAGCATCCCTGTCCCGTTACCATTCTGTTCTGAGGGTTAAGATACCATGTAGGAATGGTCAAAAAAGCACTGTTGTAGGGGGGGGGGGGTTTGTTTTGTTTTGGTTTTTTGTTTTGGCTTATTTTTTTTAATCAAAAAGCCCCACAGAACAGATTAACAATACCATGCAGCACTGCTCTTACCTCATCCCAGAAAAGTCCCAAGCATCACTACATAATGAAGTGAGCAATAAAGCACAGCTGTCCCGGAATATTCCTGGAGAGGGCAAGTCTTAAGGTACGGAATCACAGGACTCATCCATCCCAGAAACAAGGAACAGACACAGGAAAACAAGTTGAGTCGAGGACAAGGTGGGCAGCAGGGCTGCTTCTCCTCTGACCTGCTCTTGCTGAACACCTGGAGCTAGTCTGAGGGCCAGCAGACAGCTTCAGTCCCCCGGCCCCAACTGACACCGAGCTGTGCTCAATACCAACTCTGCCTGTGAACTGGAAAAAAGTAACTCCTGTTCTGTACATGCATTCTGAATGTTACCTGACCTATGGTTGGTTCCCTTCCAGATCAGCAGCTGCACGTTGCTGCATTTCCTTCTTTTTAAAATGCACAATCCTGTAATTATTTACACAGAAATACTTTTCCATTCCTGTACATAACAATTCAATATTCAAGTTGGTGACAAAGTTCTTACAAAAACCATATTAGCTCCACAAATGTTTATCTTTAATCTACAAATAACTACATTTGGAGAAAATGAAATGCTGCCTTTTCATCATTAAATTATGCAAGACTTGCAATCTTCGTGAGTAAATTTGCTGCAATGAAAATGGACATCTTGGTATGAATTACAAAGGACTGGAAAATCTGAAGTAGAAAAAAACCACCAAAAAACTAAGGGAAGAAATATTACAGGAACCAGTATGTCAACCCTAATTGTGTAATTACTTTTTGGCTTGGTCATATAAGCTAGAAGCAAGAAACAAGAGACAATGGTAATTTCTTACTGCTGAAATGAAGGTGTCATACTGTCTTGTATGCTCTGTGCTCTCTAAGCTAAAGTTTACATTTATATCATGTTACTTCAATTACAATCTTGAAAGAGACTTTAATACTTCAGCTGCATTAGGCCAGCATTCATAAATGTTAAACACACACGCTACCAGTTGTCTGTGTAAATACATTTTCATACATGTGCTTGTTATTGGAATTGTGCTGCACAGAGCATTGGTTTGAAAAAGAAAACTTTATTTTTTTAAACAAAAACATACATTTTGAATAAATATTCTGGAGTTGCATTGGCTTTTTTTTTTTCCTGAGGAATTTCAAAGATTCACAAACGTCAGTCAGTCAACATCTGCAGCGACATGAAACACAGTAAAACACGGTAACACAGTTCTGGGCCTGATCCTAGCACTCTGACTCACAGATCCCCACAATAAGCTCATTTACAAGAAGCTAATTTTGCCTGTACTGCGACTTGTCCACAGTCGTAGCGGAGGGAAGAAGGTGCGATGAGAAGGCATCCGCGTGCTCCCCCATCACCGCCCCAGCCCGCGCTGCCCCCGCACCCTGCCATCCCGCAGCGCCAGTCACGAGCTGTCTTTTTCAAAAGCAGCCCAAAGCAATCTTTATGTTACTGCACATTATTGTCACTTTATTTTATAACTTATTTGTTTTCATTTCTTCAATTTGCCTCTTGTGGGATTAACTCTCGGTACAGTACTGACAGATGTGTGTGTGAGACGAGCAAACTTTATTCTTTGCTAGACAGACAGAAATCAATGAAACAAAGACTGCTTTACAGTAAATAATCAGAATGGAAGGTGGAAGGGAAACAAACGTTAAAAACAGAAACTGAGTATATACAGAGTGGGCACTTGCGTGTATATTCCAGACCACACATGGGTGTTAGCATCATCCCAACCAAATATGACAAAACTTCTGTTCTAAGGCACATTATCATACACGTTACAGTTTTCTACAACTCCTTTTAGGAATTTTTTAACCATTTTAATGGGACTACTGTCAAATGCCTATGCACAGAACTGTGTTAAGACTTACAAGAAAAAAAAATGCTGTAAATAATATATGCTACAAAATTACTTAATATATCTTTTTACACACAAAAGCTAAGGGTAATTAATATCAGAGCTACTTACGAGCCACTTTTTGACTGTTTCTCAACTGACTTGTGCTTCAAGTGGCATAATCGGGGTGTATTAATGGGAAGAATTTAAAAACTTGCCCATGATACAGCAATTACTGAAATGCCAAGTATCTGAAGCTCTTTACAAGCTGGAATATTAAGATTACTCCCAGAACAATAGCAAATTAGGGGGTTCACTTGTTGGTAAATTACACAGGTACTTAATAAAGATTCTGTTACAAAACATTGCACACGTATGTATAGACAAGATATCATGCTCTGTACAAATAGACAGATTGTTCTATTACTACATATAAATTATGCTTCTTGTTATATGCGAACATAAATAGGAGAATATTTTTGTATGTTGTCCATGAAGTGAAATTTTCAAAGGAGCAAACCCTGTTCAGCATTTACCTGAGTAGTCTCAATGCAGTCAGTGAGACAACTAATAAATAAGGGTCATGCTATTTGTCTGCAAAATAAACATATAACTGAATATACTAAGAAGTAAAATTTTAAAGTATTTTCCTGAAATTGTCTAAAACGAAACATAACAGTATGCCATAAATACTTGAAGAATACTCGTAATTAATAAAACATGACTTGTAATTTCTGCAAATATATGAAAAAATAATTCCATTTATATATTTATACAGGATGCACTATCCCTTCCACTCTGATTTTAGAGCTACGTGATTAAACACAGCTTTTTGTAAAGAGTGAGGCCAGATTTTAAACCAAGACTCAGATGCAAACACTGACATGAGCAGAAGCCATATCCACGAGATCCAAGCCCAGTTTTGGCTCATTTTTACCTAGCTTCCTCATCTCTAGCGTAGGATATGAGTAATTGTGACAACTGTAACATTAGCTGTTTTGGCTTTCCTTAGACTTTTTCCTTCTTTTCTGTTTCCCAAAGAACTTCATGAGGGGTTTTGTTTGTTTCCTTTTCTTTTAAAATTTACAATCATTTGACTATTAAGAGCATCCTTTTTTTCTTTGTAGCAGCTTAAACTCCACTTTAGTTTTTAAACTGTAAAACTTTTTTTTTTAAAAAAGACCCCTTCCTTCAACAACTTAAAATACCAGTTCCTTTTTCTTAAACTGCCTTTATCTTATACTGAATGAGTAATGATGAACCTACTGCCAAACCATAACAAAAGCTAAGCATATACAGCAAACCAAAAAATTAAATTATAAACTCCACCTCAAAATATCACCTACATATCGCCGTTTAATTACAAAGCTCCATATGTAAGCATTAATTCTCAGAATTCTCTTGTGAAGCAAGATATTTTCTCCCTGCTTTGTATACCAAGGCACACAAAACTCAATCACTTCCAAAAAAATCAGGAATTCCTAACTCACAGCATTATGTTTCTACACCTTTTTTTCTTACAGACAGAATTGCTCACAGTACCAAAAGGATGTCAAAATAGGAACGTTCAAAATTGTAACTCCTACTACAAAAACTCGAAAACACAGATACTCCAAGTCTTGTTTCTACTAGCAAGCTCTACAGATCCAGGTTTCACAAGCACGTTAGCCTGACTGTGATTCAAACTACCTTTGGCAATATAATGATCAAATGGCAGAGATGTTCTGGTACAACTGCATAGATGCAGATGGGGATTCCCCCTTCCAGACACCATCGATACTGTGGGATAAATAAAAACCTCTTTAATACTAAAATTTTAAATCTCTATGAAGTTTTATTCTATCTCAGGAAAAAAAAAAGAAAGCAAAAAATTACAGCGGTATTTTCCATGATCCCAGCCTCTTTTGGCTGGCAATTAACAGACCTGCTAACATCTAGCCACACTGTGCTAAAAGCTGAATGTTCTGGATGAGTACTGTGTGTAAAAAAGCCCTGAAGTACATTTTTTTAGGAATGAGGGCAAAAACTTTAAAAGACTACTGTGAGGGAACTATATATTTCATTGAGTACCAAAACTCTACTATACTTCATAAAATATATGTCCGAAAATCATTAGTTCAGTACACAGACTTATGCTAAATTATGAATTTATCTAATTTCTGGAACCTAATCTCTCACTGCAATATTTTTTTCCAATAAAAAAATACATGGATATGTATGTAGAAGTTAACCTCTCTTGAAACAGATAACTCTTCTAGTTTTGATACCTGAATTCAGCTCTGTGTTCTCAAGTTTTGGATCCACTAAAGACAAATATAATAAATAAATATATTACTATGTAGGGTACTAAGTTCTATTTAAACTTCAAAATACCAGCACGTACCAGATACTTTGGACGGAAGGCAGGTTTTGTGAAATTACTTCTAATAAGCAGGCCCCAGAAAACAGGAGAAGCTAAATATCAAAGAATGTATTTCTGACAATTTCTTAATGTAAACACTCTGAACACATGTATCTTTTAAAAAGTGTGCCTGCTTTCAGGCCAAACAAGATAACACAACATTCCAAATAGCAGAAATTTAGGTAACAATCTAAAACCGCATCCTCCAAAGAGGATTTTATAATGGAGTTGCTGACAGACTTGAGATGCCATTGAGGGCATGGCCACAACAAAGCTTTAAGGGAATATTTGTTAAAAATATTCTCATGTTATACAACTGGTGGGCTTTGGTTCACTGTCAAATTAGACAGTATCTTTTTAATTTTTCATAGCTCATAATAGCTTGTTCATATTTTTTCTTCCTTTGTCACTGATATGTCTGCCTTGATCTTATTTTTAATGTAATTTACATACATACAAGAACCAAAAGATAATAATGATAATAATAATATATAGTGTAGTATGGCTAAAATGCAATTACAAACTTCAGGACTGCAGCTGCAATTGATGTTCTGTCTTTGCTGACATGTTTTGTCATAATGAACAGAAGTAACTCTGATGAAGATGTGTTTTGAGAAAATGTCATGTATTTGAACAGAGACAAAAAAAACCACTAGTAGTTTTAGGAGTCCTAGCTTACTTCGGTGTTGCCCACCCTGCAGCTGCTAAATACATCAGGTACAATGCAGCCAGCACACAACTGCCTATCAGCATGCACACTGTAGCTAGCAAATCACAATTTTTACTGGTTTTAGCGGAATGTCCATTTTAGATAGCCATAAAGGAAAACCAGCAACCAAAGGGAAAAAGCTACTGGGAAAATTCTATATTTACAAGAGATCCTTTGCTGAACTTCACTTGCAGAAACAGGAAACAACCTTGACACATATGAAAACTATCCTCCTCTCATTTTCTTCAGAAATACTCCGAAGGCAAAGAGCATTTTTCATAAGCAAGAATGTGTAAAACCTACTGATTCAGTACTAAACTATCTCCAGGAGATAAGGACATCTGTAGTGCTCTGATGCTGCAGTCTAAACACTGGGCGATAGTCCTTGCTCTCTCCATTTTCAGTGATAACGGACAATGTGTGCCTCCTGACAATATCATCATTATAAACTTTATTATTACATTTGGTATTTCACGAGATGTCTGGCAGCTGATTGCTGAGACACTGCATGGCGTATAGTTCTCCCACACGCTGCAAGGATATTTACTGGATTCCAGTTTAACCTAACCTGTTAATGCTTCTGGAATGTATAAACACTGTTAACTGCTAAATTCCCTCTATCAACATTTCAAAAATAACCACTAAATAAGTTGGTTGCTAACTGTTGAGGAAGATCTTGATTTATTGAATGAAGTAACATCATGGGATGAAAATCAAGATCGCATTTTTAGGGAGACATGACATATTATCCATAATAAGATGTAATTTTGTACGAAAAGAGTAAGGATAAAGAGCGAGTTTTAGAATAGAATCAGCCGACAAATTTATACAAGGCTGTTAGCTATCAATACAGACACTTGACTGTGATAACATTGTCCATTTGTAACTCAATAGTATTCTGAATATTAACAAAAGTTTCTTGGCATCACATTAATAATTGTCTGCTTATTCCAAAGCAAATTAAAATATTCCACCTGATTGAATGCCGTCAAACAAAATGTTTGTTCCTGGTTGGGTCACTAGTATTACACCCCTCTTAAGAAAAAACAACTGCTTAGCACCTACTCCCAAATCCTTAAAGGTTCTTAAGCATCTAAACGTGCACAGAAGTGTACTACTTGACAAGCATTTTGAAAATCCAACCAAGAAGTGTCTACCTGAGTCTGTATGATGTATCCACGTCACATCAACAATGAGCAGAGGCACAGCATAAAGTTATCAGGTAACACAGGTGAAATCCTGTTCCTTAAGCTGACACTACAGGTCTCAGTGAAAGACTAATAAAGCAAACAGAGCCAGTAAAAGAAAAATACTTGAGGTTAGTGGGCTTTGGACCGGAGCAGAATGAACACTGGAAGCATCAGCCCCATGGCTCACTCCAAAGGACAATCCATCACTGCTCCAAACCTTTGCTTCAAGCTATCAACAACTAAGCCAGTCTGCAGAATACCTGGAAGTGATACAACCCATAGGAAACGCTGGAAGCCAGGCTAATACCCAGCTGCAGTAAGGGCACCTGAAGATCCTGCCTGGGAAGTTCTGGGTTGTCCAGGAATGTCTGCCAGGAAGGGCATGGCTGCAGCCAGCTGAACTGGAGGAGGAGGAGACAGCCTCTCTGAGGTTCCCCACAGATTCATGTCCTGCAGTTCTGCTACACGGAAGCAGACCCAGGAGAGGAACCAAAGCTCTCCAGCCCATACCATTTAAGTTCACTTTTACTACCTGATGCCCAAGATTGCCTGGCCCACCTTAACAGCCAACGTAAAGCTGCTGCTGTATGAAAGGTGACAGGCATGTTTCAGCTGAACAGTTCTTAGATATGGTCCATCACACATAGGTCTGTGAAGTCCAGCAGAAAGTTCTTCCCCACTCGGGCCGGACGCAGCCGTGATGGGGACAAGAGCCCCGTGCAGTCAGAGCCGGGCCAGCCACCGAGCCCCACAGCAGCCCAAGGAGCTGAGGGCATGGGCAGGGGGAGGGACAGGGGAGCTGAAAGCCCCTTCAGCACTCTGGTAAATACATCCTTGAAGAGACTGACTTTCTGTCTGGTTCTCAGCCCCTTACATTAAAAACTGGTACCATGAATATCCAGATAAGCAACTGCTGTACAGTCAAGGAAGAATCTAACGCCTCCTTTCTCAGTGCAGGTGTGTCCCACATTGAAGATACCCAAGATCCCAATTATAAGCAAGCAAATTCCTTAGGCTAAGAAATTGCCATTTAAAAGTTTTGGGGGAGGTCGTGTCTGAAAGGTACAGAGCATGGACTTCAACAATCGTTACATGCTCACAGTTTTTAACACAAAAAAAACACCTAGGGCCATCTCTGCTGGACGTTAGCAGCAAAATCTGGGGGGACTTGAGAGCATCAATATTATTACAGCTCTGTACTGCTGCTGCCGAGAAGACCCACTCATGGATTAGCACTCCATTATGTCGGACATCACACAAACATACAACACACAAAGACACTGCTACTTAGGCAGTGTAACCAAACTACTATCTAAGTATATTCTTCCAGTCCTTACAACAAGGCACACCAGTCATTTTATCACAAATTTTAACTATTTTGTTTCCTTTTATCAACATTCAATAAATCAGCTTTACAAAATGTCTGTATTGTCTACCAAAAAAAGTTCTTAATTTTACCTCAATGCAAACAATAGTTTTGTTAACTAAAAGCCACTACCAGTGAATGCTGAGTAACAAAAGATGTTCGGCTTTGAGAAATGTTGAATACTTTACTTTTTCACAATGACTGAGCACAAGTTTCAAAAGAACGATAACTTTGTTTTGTGATTTGTTTATTGCTTAATCACAAAGACCAGATTGAGCACTTGAGTCACACAATTTTGTGTTGCACACTCCTACATCAAGAATGTGCTGTAAAATTTTATTTTTTTTCCTTCATTCAACTTACTGCTTCCTTGTCCTACTGCTTATTCAGCTAACCATCTCAAAATGAAGTGCAATCACATAGCAAGATTTCACTGCTGCTAGAATATTTTATACAGAAAACATGTAAGCATAAGGAAATAATGCACTTCTGTTCTCATATATTACACTGGAGTATTTGCTAACTAATACAGATAGGAAGCATTTTATTGCAGGCCCAGAGCAAAAACAAAGGAAGACAAGGTATCCTGGGTAAATGATACATTTCAGCATATTAAAAAAACACTCACACCCTCTCTTTGCTGTTTCAACTTCTACCTTCTACTTTTCAAACATTCTTTCAATAAAATTTGCAACAAGTCTGACACAGTCCACGTAGTTTATGTCTTTCCATTTTACTCATAAAGTTAAGGCAGCTACCAGAATTGTACCCTTATGCACAAACAATCTAACTAATTAAATTAATATGCAACTGCGAGGGGAGTTGGGGGTTAACTAGAAAGCAAAGCATATATTTAACTCTTAAACAACGGCACAGCGTACATGGGATTTTAAAGGTAACTGAATCAGAGGAACATAAGAATTCTGATATTTCTATTTTGAGGACCCTACAGTGGTCCAGATCTCTACCTGTCAGTTTTTTTCTTCTCCATGGCACTAGTCCTTCCCCTCCCTTCTCCTGAAGGCATTTCAGCTCCTGCTTCTTTCTACACAATTACTCTAGACATTAGAGGGAAAGTAGAACCCTGCCTGATGGCTTGTATCTGATTATTCCCCATCTTCGAGGCCATCTGGCCCTGCCCTGGATTATCAGGTGACAAGAGTTAGTCATCTTGCACCTATGACAGTAAACCCATTATCTTTTACCCCTGTCATTTCTGAAGAGGTATCCTAGAAAATATGCTGAATAAAACAAGACACTTTTCACACTTTACATTATGTAAGTAAGTACATATAAACGTGTTTCACATATTTCACTGCAGTGTGGCTTGGACACTGAAGGATGTTCACTTAGAGAACACCAGGACATCTTCCAAGCTTCAGGCTTAGCTTGCAGAAGACTTTACTTAAGCACACTGCTGGCAAACTGAAAACCGGAGATAAGAAATATTTCTGTTTCACTGCACAGGCTTGTAGGACTGAAACCCTAAAATCACTGTGCATAGAAAAGATGGGACAGCAAGCTACGCTGAGAGGAATAAAAAGGGCAACTAACCTTAAAAATGTGGAATAAAAAGTCTCCCTCATATCAGAAATCTTCAGAAGGAAACACAAATTCTCAATCCTTTAAGGAGACAGCGCTCTCTAAAGACAGTGAGAAACACCCTGGATCTCTTGCAGTGAGGAGGACGGACCTGAAATCTATCTGTCAGATAGCTGCAATGCGAGAGGCCAGGATATGCCAGTGTACATACACATGTACTGGGGTGGGGGGGAGTGTTATACGCTTATTCAGTTCAGCCAAGCATAGGACATAGTTCAGTCAAGCACGTTATATATATTTCCTCAAGATATTTTTCTCAGTATACAAATATCATGTAACTCTGGTTCCTACTGAGATACTACATTCTACTTAACACAGTGAGTTAAACACTGGCAAATGCTTGCTTATTATTTGACTGTTTATTTTAAACTGCCTTTGCATGTTCTTCCACCGGTTAAAGCAAAACAGTTTATTATCTCTTATGGTTCTAATGTTTGACATATCCTGTCCATTTTTCACTTCACATGAACACAAAGGCAATCTAGCTTTAGTACATTCAGTACCAAGATATTTCCACTTCCCAAGCAGTTTTCTTTATACAAATGCAAAAGCAACCTGCATTTGGGGAAGGATGAGGAAGGGGCTAGGACCGAAAAATCCAACTTCTTTCGCCTGTGAATCAATAAATACCACGAATGGGAAATAGCTATTCTGTCTTCCCTCAACACCACACATGGAAGAGAGACCAGGAAAAATCAGAGGGAGAAGATGCACCTCAATTTGATGAACAGAGGGAAACGGATTATCACAAGGAACTTTTGTCTATAATATGCTAAGAAATCACTATCAGACTAAACAATAGCTGCCTCTATTCCAACATGCAGCCATCTATCCATATGTCTCTTATCCAACATTTTCTTGATGTCAGCACTATATATCCCTCCATTAGGGAACTACTGCCAGAGTTCCCCTATCAGTAAATAAAACTGTGATCAGCAGATCTGAAATGCAGCAAATACTTGAAGAGGTATCAGAGGTGTTGATACGAGAAAAGGAGGTGAATCTGTTTCCCAGCAAAGGACGGAAGAGCTCTATTGCCATAAACATGTCACCTCACATGTGGGCATGGCCATCCCACATTTATTTGATACACAAAAACATGCTGGAGAAAGCGCTGCATACCCATACGCAAACATACACCCGTCTGCCCTGTAGAGGCACAGGGGCTACACACCTATGACAAAAAATCGCCAGCAGTAAGTCAAACCGAATTATCATTACACATAGAAGAAAAAAGAAGTCCAATTTAAAAAATCAGCTGCTGGCAACGCTAGACAACATCCTAACTTTTCCTGAAAGTGCTATGCTGTTAGCCCCGGGTGATACTCACTCGGGTCACACAGTGTATGGAGGATCTTTCTAAAGCCGATGCTAATACATACTATTGTGCTTTCAGAGAGATTGTATTATTTCTCACAGAAACTCTGGTGAACATTACGTTCTGAGGAATCACTAATATGAAATGTTAATTGAGCCTACAGATTTTTCCCAGTCATCCAAGTTAACTTCATCCTGAGCTTCCTGCTACCAGCGCTGAAGCGAAGAGCCCTACGCAGCAGATGTGTCATACCCAGCACTCAGATGGTGCCCCGCTTCCTTCTTAGCTGTGTTCTCTCCTCCTCCGAGTAAATACTGGAATGATTACAAGGGAAACAGGGTGTGAGAGCAGAAAATGTGATACAGGCTACACACAATTAGCAGGGGAGCCACTTTTGACACACTGCCGCAAAGAATTATGCAAAGAATAAACCAAGGAATGCGCCAACATGAAAGGGATGGGGTGTGCAATAACGGTGTGCAAGATTTTCAATCTGCAATTTTAATTCCCAATATTTCAGGGCATATATCTTTGCAAATCTTTCTGATAATCAACACCAATATCTGGGTTTGATATTGATATTGAAAATATTGGTTTTGTTCTCCTGGCTGCAGAAACTTGAAGTTTCTTTGTCCAGTTCTAGAAAACAGTGTAAAGGAAGTATGAAACCAAAAATGAAAAAATACAAAGCGAGGAAAAGTGGCAGTTACCTCTGCTTCACTACTTATAATTTTTTTTAAACTCTAATAATGCAATCATCATATTCTCCTGTTATCAGTATGCCCACAGATATCCTACCTTCTAAGCATGAACAAACACCAAAGTTGGATTTTTTTGGACTACATGAGTACTTTGCCCAACAATCAAAAATACAATATTCCGTTCTCACAAAAACAGTTTACAGTATTACAGCTTCAGACATCCAGCTTTTTGGCAACTATAGCACTCAAACCAGTCTCCTCACTTTGCAGACGACAGCAGCATGAGCTCTACCTGGCTGTTCTGCAGCGCTGGGTCAACGATGCTCTACACCAGAAGTGCATTCCCGCGTACGCTTGTGCTGGGGCACGCTATGCTGCACCTACTGCCAGGGTATCCAAACTCTGAGGAGTTGGAAATTAAGCACTGCAGCACCCTTTTTATCGTTCCAGCTAAAAATAATAGGATTGCTGGACAATCAGGTCCAGGAATCAGCCCACAAGAGCCTGTTATTGCACACGCTGATGAGGAACGAGACAGGTACTGCCTCAACGTCTTTCCTGCACTGAATGAAGAGCAACGCTGCGGACTTGTCGAGCTTCACCTGCCTTGCTGATGGCAGAGCTAGTGCAACTCTGATAGCTGCTATACAGGATAGTGAATGAGACAATACACTGAAAAGGTGGCCCAGAATGAAAAGGCTGGATGAAAGCCGCAGGACCCTCACTTGGACGGACTAACCGCACACTCCAGTAACTGCCAGTGAAGATAGTAAAGCTGAAAGAGGCTTACTGCAAGCATGCAGGAGATTTGTGACAGAAAGTTAGAACTCCATGTCAAGCCTTTCATGCAAACAATAAATATTACTTCTGCTCATAATCAGACTTTTCTCCAGCATCGTCTTTGAATGTTGAACCTTTTTCAATTAATTAAAAACTATGCACTGCAGAGTGCATATTTTATCAGCCCTCAGCTGCTTAAGTGTCTAGAAAAGACCAGGCAGTTTTTCTTTTTTCCAGGCAACCCAGAGCAAGTACTTGCAAGGGTCATATCTTTTTAATTATCTTTTCTCTCTTTGATTAATTATTCCGTCTGACAATAGCGTGTTTCTAATGCTATTCACCTGCCTTTGATGATTGACAACTTTTCTGTCTGATTCAAAGCAAACAGCTGCTGCCATGATTGCCTAGCAACCAGGATGTGATGGATGAGCCCCAAAGATGGATGGCTGCAATAAATCATGTCTCCAGCTATAAAACTGAAAAAAGGGATAAGAATAAAAGCGAATAAAAAACAAAACAAGGTTTCTTCCCATGAGTGCACTCAGCTCCTTACCAATTACACCTGAAATGGACTTTGTGTCTATTAATAGCAAAGTTTTCTAATCAGTAAGAATGCAATGATGCCATTTGTATCAAGGTGTGTTTACAATTGTTCCAGCAAATTGGCACTTGTACTTCAATTACCTACTGTGTTACAGAAGTGCAGGGGTAGGAGATCAAAGTTTTACCTTCTACTGTTGAAGGCTTTATAGAAAATATAATATTTTTTCACAGTTTTCTCATTATGTTGGACTTGAATGAAGTGTATAAACTTCAATTTGTCTTAACTTTTGGCAACTGAGTGTATCAAAAGCAAAGTGAACTGTATTTGTAAAAGTGATAACAAACACTAGATTTGTGAAAAACTTGTTTCTATAAAACATATAAAGTCACTGCTGGCTTTTGGAAACATTTTAACCTAATGCAGTATGCTGTTTACTACATGTTGCTATAATTACCTCTTGCTATAAGGGCATCTCACAATCAAAGAAAAAGTTCATGTGACAAGCGGCATCTCAAAAATACCATCTACCTGTGCAAATTCAAGACCAACTCAACAAAACCTATCCTCATCTAATTTTACCTACTATTCTTGTTCATTTTATTTTTGTACAATGTACCAGGCAAGAAACATTCAATAGTTTGTCAACTCAGAACAAGTTTAACCAGGCTGTGTATCACAGTTGCCCAGAGATGTGTGTGCACAAACACACCATCGCTTGAAGTTTTGGCACTACCTATTGCTGAAGCTCTTCTATTGCTGGAGTGTCTACCTCCTGATAGCAGCTGCCTGTACTTCCAAGATCTAATTGACTATAAGAAGCTGCTTCCTTAATTCTTCCAGCAGGTGGGGGTGTCCTGGTTCCAGCAGAAGTGCTTCAAAAAGGGAAGGGGTTGCCCTTGCTATTTCCATGGACAGGCTATCCACCCCCAGGAGCATCCTGGACACCTGGGAGTGAGCACCAAGGCTCCAAGATTCACAACACTGGCTGAAGATGGTGGGTGGAAAAGAAAAATGTAAGCGCTGAAATAATTATGTTCTTGAACTTTGTTTTCTTTGCCATTATGGGACCAAAATGCAGCCTAGTAGCAAAAGGAAGCTGGACTGTGTTAAGCTGTTCACAAGCACATTTTTAAAGCACATTTTTATACCGGAACTGGCAACTCCTGACAATGTTATGCCGGAACAGCTACAGTCCTGCTTGTATTTTAGGGTTACACACAGCATGTATCTGTATCCATGCAATAGACTGCCTGTATCCTTGCACGGGCCATAGCTTTGTCTACATTCTTTACGATTATTGAAATGCTCTCACTAAAAACTTAACTCTGTCTCTGCCTGTCCCCCTCTCTGTTATACAAACACACACACACATACACACGGAAATCCAGCCCCTAAAACAATTATAAGGCACTCCTGTAATGACTGGCTAGTATCTGGTAACAAACAATGAGAAAGCAAAGCCATCAATCACAACGTGCACGTCGAGGCCTCCATTCTGTCCCAGCTCATCCAACTCTCAAGTTACAGCTTTACACGGCAAGTCTAAATAATATTCAAAATGATAAATGGCACTATAAGCCTGATATCCATCATCAATCTTTTTTTAAGGAACATCCATCTTCAATAATGCACGTTTGAATCATGTGAAACCAAGAGCTCCCAGATTCATTTACACAACCCCCAGCAAGCTGGTGCTGCTTGAATGATACGTGTCAGCCAGCTTGTCCCAACTGCCAAACTTAAAAAAAAAAAAGAAAAAAAAAAAAAAAAAAAAGAAAATACAAAGAGAGCGAGAGAGAAAGAAAACAGGAGGGGAAAATCTTCAGGGGGTTGAACAAGACGACTTAGCAGATAATCTGAAAGAACACAACCTCTTCA
>NW_010112613.1:0-29439 GCF_000699245.1 Pterocles gutturalis | reverse complement strand
TGCTTTACTGACATTGAGATAGACCACATTGACTGCTTTGCCATGTTGATAACAGCCCGGTTTGACAGCTGCAAAAATTTGCAGTTGTGGACTTCAATATGCTTAAACAATAACAGTTTGATTAGGGCACAGCCGCTCTTGGCGTCTTTGAAACAAAAATTCTTTTTGTTCTTTCTATGTGTTTTCTGACATTACTAGCTCTCTGAGTTTACCTGTCTCAGTGGAGAATTGCTACAGAGTTGTTCAGGTCACGTGTAGCAGCAGTGAATACACCAAGCAAAACTCTGGGAAATAAATACTGTGCTGCTTTTTGTTCTTCCAGAGTAGCTCCTCGTAAGATATGCAGTTACCCCAGATGGTGTTTTGTATGACAAACCCTGAATACCACTCTGACTTTGCCTGTTATCTGTGGTCTTCTATGTACAAATACATTAAATCTGACAGCTAATTAGACATATGTATACCAATTCACTGGATCATTGGGACTGGCATTTCATTTGACTATAAGAAGTACATTATTTTATTGGTTCTTTTACACACTGAAGCAGAAATGCTGTTACAGTTTATTAAATACAGTGGTTAAAACAAACAAACAAGCAAACAAAACCCCCTAGCAAAACCCAAAAGGTTTGAATAAGTACCTGCACAACCTTCATACTCATTTGGTTTTTACAAGAAAGAAGTTTAGATCCTTATGTGACCATATAGAGAAAAACCCAGTTGTTCCTTCTGGAGCACACTGTAATTAATTGGCTTGGTTTAGCTGGCAAATCAGTGTTTTGTTGTAAGTGCTGTTAATATCTATCCGTTGAACACCATGACGGATTTCAAAATCAGACCAGAAAATATGCAAACAGAAAACAGTCCAAATTACCCTTATGGGTATTATTACTGGCAAATCTTAATCTCTTTGGCTTTGCTTACATTAACAGCAGTTTTTGAGAACTGAAAAGAAAACTGTGATAAAAGCCTCACAGGAAAATTTTCATATACATATATGCTTATTCATTACTTAAAATTTTTAAGCTCAATTTTGGTAACGTTGGTTGAAAGCTTATAAACTGCAGATATCAAAAGTGACTTTGTTTTTGAGAATGAGAAGCTTTTGTCAGAGCAGACATAATCCTTCTAGCCATACGAATTCTGCATTGAGCAGGCACTCTGTCTGCTTTGAATCAAAACACAGATTTCATTACAAGAATCATAATTGCTAAGAGGTATCTAGATCAACGGAACCCCTTCTTTTACTGCCTTTGATGAAAGCAGGCAAAACATGATTTTGTCAAGAGCAACATGAGCCAGTAACAACTCTTAATCAGTGCTGGGAGGCACTAATAGCAAAACTATACAGTATTCTGTAGCAGACTGGATACGGTCTGAAGTAACGGGATATATTAAGAAACAAGTGGCATGTGATTACTGGTATGATATTCTGAAGCAACATTCATTATTCACAAGTCAATAAACACCTTAAAGTCAGCCTATATTCCTCCTTTCTTTCTGATAGGCTAATTTTTAAAGTAAAAAACCGTAAGGCAATAATTTCAAAAGTACAGTCAACTCTCAGTTATCCATGGACATTAACTGTATGACAGATGCAGAGAGATGGAGTCGGTTCCCTGAAGAACTGTTTGAATTCTGTCTGGACCTACTGACTCCAGTATGGACCCACATGGATATAGCTATGCTGTCTCCAGGATGACTAGTGAGGCAGGAAGCCTGAGTTAGTGAGATCTGTGGCCCCAGCTTGTATGCCTGGCAGATGCACTGTGATCATCCATCATGGTGTAACTAAAACTGGGAATGCTGGGGAGAAAATAAGCTCATGTCCAACTCTTAGCAATTCTTTTACCAATTATTAACCTACTGACCTTTGCAGTGTCCTGGATGCAGGAAAGCTTATGACCCGGGTGTAGTACCAGAGTTAACCTAGCTTTGTGGATTTGCATCCAAGCTGAAAATCTCTTCTAGAGCTTTGCTTACAAAAGAATGCAGAGAGGCCATTTTTCTGCAGAAGTCCAGGATAACAAGTGCTGAGCTGGAGCAAGACCAGTGGCTTTAAATTAGGTCTGAGCTACTTCCACATGGCCTCACTTGTGTCACATCCCTTGGTATCCATAGTAACTGGGTGTTTCTGTATTTCATTAGTCCCGATAGCATAGAGCTGGCTATAAAAAATCCTCGATAGCTGGGAGCTCCTATACAAACCAGCCAAGAGCACTAATTTCTTCAATGTTTGCTAATCTGTGCATGACAAATACATGTTCTGAGTACTTTCCTTTCCCTGCCAGTACTGGTTTTTTTGGATAGGATTTAAGGATACTGAAATTTTCAAGTATTTTGCAGTATTCAATTTTATGTTAGTCTTAACATAAAAAAGTTGGTAGCAAGGCAGTGGAATAACACTATTAGTAACTAATTTTCATTCTCCAGTTAGACTGCCACTTTAAGAGAATGAGCTACACAGCCATAATGGGTACTAGTCTGGTAGGAGTCAGCTATCTTTAGCAGTTATGTAGCACCAACTACAAGGTATTAATAACTGCCAAGTTTTGATGTACAGCTACTTTTGCAAAGGGGTCATTCTTTTGTACAGACCAAATTTTTTAAAAAAAGTTTTTAAAAGACAAAAAATATACACAGTTGTCTTAAAGTGGTTGGTGATTCACTCTTAATGAACTCGCTGGCATGGTATCAGAGTTTTATGCTACTTGAGGTCTAGATATTCCTTTAAATCCACAAAAGTTCTGACTTAACAGGAAAAGGATCTGCAACACAGTTGCCTTTCCCTTTCATATCTTAGCTTTTGTGAGAACTGCAAAAAAACTTTGTCTACAAGTATTTTTTTCATATGTCTCAAACATTGTACTGACCCACCATCCATGCAAATATATTCAAATGTATTAAAATAAGTAATTAATTTTGAAACATTGAGTTAATAGGTACATCATATCAGCTAAGCTGGTCACAGACTTCTTATGGAAACAGAATTTGGAAAATGAGTAGTTAAAAAACAGAAACAAAGGATGACACAACAGAGAGAAATAATGGAGTTGATTCATTCTGGCAGCTCTTGCCAAGTGAACTGAGATCACAGTGAGAGAGTAGTATGCTTCCCTGAGTTGTCTTTTAAGCCTATTACACAGCTAGATTGCATAGTTTCTCTTCATGGCTATACTTATCTAATTAATTAAGGGAAACAACATAGCTGCCTATACAGACAGTGCTAAGGCTACCAGTTTTATCCTTTCTTTTTGCGTTGGTATTTTGTAAGTAGAATTTTTAAATTATTTTACTGAACCATATTTTAAAAAATCTTCCTCTCAGTCCAGCCATGCTCACTGACAGAAACTGAGTGGATGCATTCCCACCCTGATATAGAAGAAATAACATGAGTGAGATGCTGTGAACTGAGGTGAAAAAATGAGGCTTAATAACCCAGCACTATCTTAACTTGTCAGATATTCTGCAGTACTACCACACCTGGTCTAGTGCAATGCAGGTGAAATGCAAGAATGAAGTACAACAGGGATACATCTGCAAACTCTACATGACCTACTTGTGTAAAAACTGGTCACCTTAAAGAGGCAGAATTATCTTTTCCTTACTGTCTGATAACAAAGATGACCAAAGCCTATGGCAAATACTATTATTACAGACCAGCTTGAGCTGTGCAGTAGGTGCTGTCCTTTCTAAGGTGAGTCTCAGTCTTACCAGCACTGACATCTCTGGTAGAGGCCAAGGGCAAATGGCAAATATAAAAAAATGCCAATCCTATCTTCTACCATATGTTATTATTGTATGAATATGCATGAAGCAGAACAGTTGAGAACACTGACATAAAATCAACAAATCAACACACCTGTTAAACCACCAGCCAGCCTTTTCCTCTTCAGCACAGTTCCCTTCATAGTTGTCATTGTCCCTGTCTCTAGTACTGAATTTCATTCCTCGATGATCAGCCCACCATTTTACTTCAGGATGAAATCCACCAGTAAGGGAATCACCAGCTGTGCCAGAGTATTCACCACAGCTCATCTCATAAGAATGCTAATGAAAAATGTGAAGAAAGGAAAAAAAATAAGTAATGCAATATGTTTTTAGCCTTTAGCATTTCAGAGAGTGAAACCATAACAAGGAAACTAATCTGTTCCATTTGCTACTGGTTTTATGCTCAGAAATGTCATGCCACTTAAACACTGTGTACTAGATAATGAACGAGTGTAAAGATGCTTACTAGGGGTAAAATTTGTCAATAACCCTATATATAAATGACATAATAAAAGCAATTAGAGTTAGTTTGCAACACATATTAACAAATCAGAACATCATGTACCATTATTGTTGGTAATAGCAACAAAAATAGAAAAATTGCTTTTATCTATGGCTGCTAAACCAAATGATTCATACATCTCACAGAAAGTGTGAAATTGATGTATAAATTTAAACCACTATTATTACATATTTGAAAATTCCAAGCATTTGTAAGAAAGAAAATATGATAATAAGGTTCTACACAAACCTTTATGAAAATTAAGGAATCTGTATGTTTATTGTCTGTCTACAGAATCCACATTTTCATTAAAACCTCTAATCATTATTTAATATTTTATTACCTCTTCACCTGCAACTCTGAATCTTGCATATTGTGCAAAACGCCGTTCTCCTTCAAAATCAGTTAGATCAATTCTTAAAGTATAGTTCCCTTAAAAAATAACAACACAAATTATTTTGGTTAAACTAGCCTATCTCATGACTTTTCAGAACAGAGTATTATAGAAAATTAAAATACTATATTTCTATCATGAATCTTTATCATCACAGCATATTTTATGGGTTTTTATCTTCTTTCTTTATGCATATGAAAGTATATTTTGCTATTCTTTGTCTTTATTCACCTAATTCAGCTTAGAAAAATTTAGAATTATTCCAATAAAGTTTTTCAAGAGTAGACACAAAAAAATATATTTAAAAAAAAAAAAAGGCCTTATATTTTAGTAAGGTATTTGAGGTGGTAATGAAAGGACAGTGAGAATCAATCAATAAGCATATACCTAAGAAAATCAGATTTTTATACTCTGAAGACAAGAGTTAAACTAGGACCACATCCTGGTGTCATTGATTTCCATATGAATTCACTGGCTAAGGCAATGGGTAAGTTCTGTATATGCAGCATTCTACAGCAAAGCAGACGTTATCTTAGACTGAGTGACTATTAGAAAGATGGAAACAGCTTGGTGAAACTAGCCTAATCAACAGGACAGGCCTGTTTCTACAGCAAAGAAACAGAAACAATACAACACTATTGTTACAATACAAATCTTACCTTGATTAGTCAAGTAATGAAGATTTTTATTTCCAAGCCAGTATTCACCATTTGTCAAAACAAAATTTCCAAAGCCTTCTTCATAGTCAGTCCAGACTCTGAAAAGAGTATAAATTCCTAATTTATCAAAAAAGCAAGTTTGCTTGGATGCTTATTTTATTGTGCAATCATAGATCACTGAATAATTCAAACTGGAAGGAACCTCAGGAGGTAACCTAGTCCAGTGTCCTGCTCCAGGCAGGGTCAGCCATGAGATCAGACCAGGCTGTTCAGGGCTTGTCTAGTCAGCTCTTGAAAACCTCCAGGGATGGAGACTGCACATCCTCTTTGGGCAACCTTATTCTCACAGTGAAAAAGTTTTTCCTAATATCCAGTCTGAACCTCTCAGCTTCTGTACTTTGTCTTTCATCCTCCCATCAGACACAACCGCGAAGAGCCTGTTTACTCAACAAGCTCTCAAACTGCTCTGTTTCCTTAGTGATCTCCCTGTAGGTACAGGCAGACTACTATTCAGGTTCTGCTGAAGCCATCTCTTCTCCAAGCTGAACAAGCCTTAGCCTGTCCTCATAGGGCAAGTGCTCCAGCCCTTGATCATCTTGGTAGTCCTCTGATTAACTCTTTGTAGGTACATTACATATTGGAACATTAATAAATGAATACTTTAGACTTTATTATCTTATTTACATTGTTGATCTTCACAGAATTATTTTTATTTCTCACATGTGAAAGGCTGAATCCCAATCTACACTGGTCACTGAATCCCAGTCCAAAGAGTAGTCCTAAGAGATACATTCAATGTTATTTAAGATTAACAGATTTTAAGACCAAAAGAACTACCATTAGCGCAGTCCAATCTCTGGTATAGCACAATTTACCCAAAGTTAAAACATTTTTCCTGGTTAAATCCAGGGAATCTAAATGAATGTGTAGGTGTATAGCAAGCATTGTTTGTTTATTTTCTGTGCTTTGATTAAGCTGTGAAACTCCTGCAGCTGGATATATAATTTTGTAAATTGGGGTATTAGCTAGCTGTTTCTAGCTTTGACTTATTTACTGATTCAAACAATTTTTGAGCTCATACTGGTGCATAGTTTCAAGAATTACTGTGCATACTGAAAGCATTGAATCTTTTCCCTGCCTACAGTGGCTTTGAAACACTTTCTCTGTGGTTTTGGTTTCATGACATGTTCGAATGAGGACAAAAATATGACCTATTTTCTTGATGAGAAGCAACCATACTTGAGCCAATGGGTGAAAGTATCAGGCTGTGGATGGGCAGTCATAAGAGAAAACAGCATCTGTGACTTCAGTAGCTGGTAGTCTCTGGCAAGCGAGAAGAATTGGTGGTGTGTGGTGGTAACAATTGTAAAATGCTACAGATTGCTTCTGTAGCTTGTCTGATCATATTTTATAAAATAAGAATAGCAAAGTTTTCTTGGCTGGATTGCAGTTTTTCATCTTCTCTGGGAATCACTTCTCTATTTCATAAGAGTATTGTAAAGTTAGTTACAGTAATTATAAACACAGGCAAGACACAAATCCACGGCAGGATGCAGATACATGAAAAGCAAATTGGGCAAAGCAGAGGTTCTAAAAACCTTGTTGCTTCTAATATCTGTAAATATTTGTGGGGTTTTATATCCAAGTCTCACAGCACTAAAAATTTCACTTATGGACATTTCCCCAAAAATGCTTGAGTCTTGTCACAGGCAAGGAGGCTAGGTGTCCACAAATCAAGTTCTCACACATCTTATCTTTCCTGGAGGCATTTTGCCATGAGCTACAAATTACTACTCTGTGGTGGGTTTCTCTCAAACTTGCCTGCTGATCGTGTATCAGTTCAAGCAGATTGCTTACATTTTCACTTTTTTAGATTTTTACAATTTGCAAATGACAAGGTAGTCCTTATCAGTAAGAATTCTTGCTCCAACAGTTGTTAATGCATTTGACATTGAAGTGTCCTCATGTAAAATGCACAAGCTGTCAGAAAAATTAGAATAGATGTCTCCCAGAAAAGAGAGAGAGACAGAAGTGGTATCTCGTCTTGAGACTGTCCCACAGAATAAACAATCCTCCCTTTTATCTGGGATAGCAACTTATTCATATAATTCTAAAGGTAAGATTTAACTTAGCTCCATCTGGTCTAATGTTTCTCCACTTTGTTTCCAATTTTAATGTCTAAGTCTAGTTACCTACCTATCAAAATTCTGGCTGCCATCAGAACGTCTCTGAAAAACAGTCCAACCACCCCCTTCAGACATGTCACAAAAGGCAAGGAATTCAGTAGGACTCTGGATAGGTTTCATCTTATAAAATCCACTTTGCTTATGGCCATCTTTGTAGATTTCGGCACAGTCTGTTCACAAAACATTAATTTGACACAGTTTTTTTAGTCTTATACTTACTGGCAAAATCAGAAATGAAGTCAATAACAGAAATCAAGTCATGTCATGTAAGAGCCACATACGAACCAGGCTAATACAAAGGAAATACCTCTGCAAACACATTTCTATGAGTTGGGATATTTTCTTGTATTTGTGTTGCTTTAAAACTTTATTAAGTGGTAATTATTTTGACATTTCTTTAAAAGAATCTTTTTTCCACCATAAAATATTATCTTTTTTTTTTTTTCATTTGACTAGCAAAATAATTCTTCTGGTTTAAGTGGTGTCACTTTTAATTTACAATGGTATCATCTACATTAGAATCCTGCTGCAATCATATAATCTCTCTACACATAAAACACAGTAAGCTTCAAAAACAAACATGTACTTCTATGTCCAGAAAGTCCACAGGAGAACTGCCAAAAACAAGAGTATGGAATCACCAGTGTTAGAAAACAGAAACAATTGCTGGACCTGTTACTCTTGTCCCTTGTACCAAACAGGTACAAAAATACACAGAAGACTATCCCCAAAAAGTGCAATGTATGTGTAAAATGATACCACTTCAGCTTGATACCATTTACAGTTTGGTCTGCATTGGTGTTAATAACTAATCAGCATTTACAGCAATGACAAAATTCAGAGCTCATGAAAATATAACAGCAATGTAATTATATAATCTTATCTTTTTTCCTTTAGGAGTTAAAAAATGAAAGGAGTTCTTTGTTTATATGTAATCTGCCATCAAGCAATCATACAGGAAAGACGTATAATTTTCAACATTTCTATTTTTCCTGGCAAAGGTAGGGCTGATTAACCGTAAGATTTTCCTTGAAACATTGATGAACATGTTGGCTGAACTTCTAGGCCAGTTTGGAACTTTCTGAACTATTATATTTCTTCTCAGTAAAAGTGTTAGTAAAGGTTAGACGTAGAAAATAAACAGTTTATACTGAAACCAAATAGTTATGCCAGGATTTGAATAAACTCTAACAGAAAACATGATTTAAATAATATCTAAATTGTCTGTCTAGAGAATGTTTGATTGGCGTATAGAAAATAGCTTTTCTTGTCCATTATTTTCTCAGTAGGTTAGCAAAACACTTACGCATATTTCAATTTTTAGCAGGTGTGTATAATGTGGAATTTCTCCCTCACTATCTAACCACAAATTATCCAGCTCTGTTGACATTAAACTGCTACAGCGGTTTGAATAGGGAAATGCATTTTCCAAGCTATAAGGAAAGTGAAAAAATAATGGAAAAAAATAATCAGAAACTGGATCAACTCAGAACTGTTATTTAGAATCACATTTTAAGAAAATAAACTGAGGCATATGTTAATAAAGAACAAATACCTTTCAGCTAAATGCAGTTTTAATAATCTTTTCCAGTAACAAATGAGTCAGTCATAATAATTAAAAAAAAAGTATTCAAGGATGCTGAATACATAAATAAATATAACAGCTAAAATGTAAAGTCAGACTCCCACTGCTTTTAATTTTATTTTAACAGTGCTTTATTATATTTGATGCCTTGTTATATGTTCTGATTTGTTCCAGCAGCATAAACTCTACAAGTATATTCAAACAAGGCCATTAAAAATTATAGAAGTTTAGACTCTTTAGCACTGGACAACTGGAAACAAACAGCATCCAAGAATCAGATTCACAAATTGTATTTTCAATCCAACTATTGGTTTGAATGGTGGTTTATTATTTTAAGAGTTTGGGCCCCACTCCAGCTACTACGGGCTAATACGCTTAGCCTTCTTCCATTGCAGGGGGACTGTATCACCACGTGCATGCTGGTGAGATTACAAAACCAATTTAAAACCAGTATTTTAGAAGCTATGATGTCCTGAGCTGAACCTAACTCAGTCAAAATGGTGCAACATACAGAATATTATTAAAGTGACATGCAGATGTCAGTATGCCAGGCTTATGTGTGTAAATATGCATGTCTCAGGGACTTTACTGATTGGAACAGAGTCAGTGTGTGCTTGTAACCCATGTGAGCCTGTGAATGTATGAATGTGAACTGACCCTGTGGGTTAGGACTTTTTGAGATTAGTAAAAGAAGGATGTTTAGAAATCTGTAACTGTTTATTAACACTTTGTAAATGTCTATTATTGACTTTTATCTGTTGTATTGCTGATATTTATTCTGAATGTATTGCTCACAGATATTTTTTTAATTATGTGCAATTGCAATAAACCGCTTCAATCCTGATTTAATTTATACCATGTGAGATTAACAATTTTTCCCTGCAGCAGCAGGCCTAGGTAAAAGCTGAACACTGTGTTTTAAACAAACAATTTTCTATGAGCTTTTAAAACAACAAGTCAATGGGCCCAATTGTGCTGAAGCTTCTGTGTATCATTACAATGAATGGTAATGAAAAGAATAGCTTAATTTCTAACCTGAATACTGTCTTTTTCCTCCCAAGTCAATGACACTGTTTTCATCTCCTCTGTCACTGTACTGAATCTCTTTCTTCTCTAAAAGCTGTATAATTTTTAACTGCTGATGTTTCACATGATGTTCCAGAAGCCTCACCTGGCCCTGAAGTCGTATCTGCTCTTGAAAACAGTTCTGTAGATCCTAGAGAGGAAAACACATAGTATTGTAAAATTAACAATTTTTTGTCACATCTAACGTGATAGAAAAAAACAACCAAACCATAAATAAAATTAAACTTGAATAAAACATTTTGGTCACAATTTCATACAGACACTATGTTTACTTCCACCTCAACTGCTACCTCTATTTAAAATTATTTCTTATATTACAGAATGTCTAAACATATGCTTGCATTGCAAAGAGACCTTCTCTTTAGTGGCTTTAACTGCTAGCTCTCACAGCAAACATGCAGAGGGGACTTTAGGGAAAAACACTATAGTACAGACCTATTCATAAAGATCACTTATTCTCTATCACCTGCCATGTAGAGATTTACTGTCCAGTGAGGCGTGCTACTACCACTGTGAAGGTTCTAAAATTCTAGACTTTTAAAGACATACAGTCCACACTGATATGTTTTCAACTTCATTGTGCATTTTCAAATGCTTTTAGATTACACACTTCTTATGATAAGAATCTTAACATTACCAACATAAACACTGTAAAGTTTAAAGCTCATTTTTTGGCATGCTAAAGTAAATAATCCCTAGGAAGCTACAAATATGCATGAAAAATAAAAATTCAAAAGTAATATTGTGCTGTGACTTGTACATGTAATTTTGCCATGCAGGGTGGGTGAGAAATGTGCCAATTCTGATATGGCGATACCTAGTGCTCATTTCACCCTGGAGCAAATACTGATACATGGCAAGAGAGCTGGAATAACTGTTCCAAATTCCAATGTGCTGAATGTACACAGAGCAATAAATAACTGGTTTTAGATTAATGACTATGGTAAAATAGCCAAAGTGAACAAAGCCCAGTCTAGGGAGCTTAAATTAAAACAGCCTGTACAGTTTCAAATAGATATTAAAGAAATTTGATTTCAACATGGGAAAAAAAGCCTTTGGGGTTTTAGGATATATTTTACAAATGTGACATGAGGTTTTGCATCAGTAACATTGTGTCTGCAATTTTATATAAGCAGACAGAGTTTAGTAGCTATGGTGTTTGCACAAGAGCACAACTAGCACTGTAAAAGCAAAATCAGAGGGCAATCTTTTGGAAATCTCATATGCAAGATCAAATATGCAGTAGTTCTAAACTAGTACAACCTTATTCATAGGTCAACATTATTTACATGAGCTAAGGATGTAGTTTGGTAACATTTGCCATCCATAGAGAAGAGCTGATATCTTAGAACATTGCCCTATCACACTGAACTCTAGACACCTCTCCAGTGGTATCCACATATTTTCACTTGTATCTGGCTCAGGCTTCACCTATTTTCCATGAACACTCCCACCAAAATGTTTCCTGTCACTTTCTTGCTGCAGTGATTTTTTTTCTTCTGTCTGAAAAGCTGATACCATTCTATAAGTTTCTATGCAGCTCAAACATGGTTCTGGTTAGACTGACCTCCCTTCAGTACCTTTCACCACAACTCCAAGAACAGACTTTGTGAATTAAACTAAAAGTATTAACTAGAATCTGCACTTTATTACTCTACTACATGCAGATTTTTTTCATAATTAATTTGTGGTGCTAATTAAAAAGCTACTACTGCTACTGTCAAGGAACATCCATATAGACTGTCATGACTAGATAGAAATAAGTGTTGCAGATGACCAGGCCCCTTTGTTTTTTCACTAGAGAGGATGCAATTCACTTTCAACGAATAGATAAATGAACTAGAGACATTTCAAGAGAGTATTTGAAGATAAAAGAATATATGTCCCTGAGTTCAGTAAAATGGTTCCTAGCCTTCATGTTCCATTTGCCTGCAATATTTCATCATATTGAAGAATTTGATGATCAGGCATGCTGACTTTGCAGAACAATCCTGAATATAGCCCTCTGCTTTAAGAATTTCTGAAGTGTATCAGATGCTTGCTTTAATTCATATTTAACTGCAATCTAATATACATGGTGGAATAAAAGAATGGGGAATATACATGTGGCAGGACTAGGCAGTTTGTCAGTGACCTGTTCAAGAGGAAAAGGCTCAACGGCCTCTCTGGGTTTGGGCTGCCCATGTCAGGCTGCTTGCTGCTAGGTCCTGAGAAGCCATTAAGACGCTTGACCACAAGGAGGAGCTGTAAAGTGAAAAGCATGTGCACCAAACACTAACTTTTTTAGAATAGTAAACAAAGCAGCCAATGACCTAATATCTCCAGAGTCTTATTTAAGACTACTCTCCTAAAAATCTTTTTTAGTTGTTGATAGCTATACGAGATGCCTAACATACTCTCCTTTTCTTCTAGCAGGAAATCAGAGAAGAAAAAATATGTGCACAAACAGACACAAACTTGCTACAGTGGCTTAGAGGGATGTTGTTTGACCATAAGCACTGGTTAATGTGTGACATGTTGCATATTACAAAGAAAGGATGCACTATTATGAAGTCTTTCCAAGGCGGTTGTCTCAACTTTTATCTGCAGTTTCATATAAATCTTTCACAAAAGCTGAGCTGAATTGGGAAATTCAGAAGAGGCTTCCTGGACGGGTCTCTGCAAGTTCTCAGACTACTCTCGAGTGCATACAGAAAATTATGGGGAACTGGACAGCTGCTTAGGTGGGTTGAGAAAAACTGAATTATTAAAATGCTGGATCACCCTGATGAACTAATGCTAACTATAGAAGTAAAGCTGTCAAAAAACCCATGCTAACAGTTAGACCAGATATTAATCCTAATCATATTACAATAACAGTTCCACCATGCCACACTTACCAGTTTTACTGCAGCATGTGTTTATTGAGAAGGTTAGCCTGTATCAGTCTTAGCTTAGTACTTGCAACCTTGGAGAACATGGTAAATACAATAGGAAAGACCTGGATGATCCTGGAAATGCTGGCGCCTGTTGCTAGGCCCTTGCAATTTCGTAGGCAAGACTTCAAGTGGGTAGTCCCTTTAACACACAGCAAGGTCTGAGCCACAAAGAGCCACCTTCAGTTCTGATCAGAGTAGGACTCTGTGCTCTTAAGTAGAGGAAGCTACAGGCAGATAAGTGTGTTTCTTTCAGGTGTAGTGAAAATGCATCTATCACTTCACCTATTCATACTGCTGAAAGCCATTCTCCTACTGTAATTAAATTATATAGTAAACGTAAAGGACTTCTTGAAAAATATTATTGTACATTAGAAAAACTTGTATCTAAATTCAGTATGACACTACTTCATATACCACCATAAAAGGTCCTTTCCTTTGGATCAAATTAAACACAAGTCTGCAACAGGCTATGTCTCTAAATATTATTATTACCTCTGCATTTTAAGTTTATCTCTTCTTTTTGTTTACTTAAAGATTGTGAATTAATTCATGAAAATCAAAAGCTAACACTGAGCTGATTCTCATCTGCTTTACAGAAAATACACTCATTATGGGGTGAACAGTAATAGATCTACATTACACGTAGCAATTTCCAATGAAACAGATTTAAGCTCACAGTTCTGGTAAACAGTAAGTAACAATAAAGAAATCACCAGCCATACTGCCTGTGAACTACACCGTAAGAAAGAAATGACTGAACAGAAATAGAGTTTTGAAAGGAGCATACATAAGAAAAGTACTGGTATCTGACACTTTGCTTTCTCTCCATGAGTCCAGCCTCCTCATTGATGTTTCTTTCTGTCAACTCCAGACAAGTCCCATTACACTTTGCTGCTGCACAGCAAGAACAAAATTCTCATATTTGGAATTCCACACCTATTTTTCCCATGGGACAATTACAAGTTAGCTGTGTAACTTCAAGGTGGAAGTTTTGTTAGGTATGGACCAAAGTTAAACTATTACAATGTTGAAATACTCAAAAAAAAAAAAAAAAAAAGTGAATTTGATTGTGCCTGCCTCCAGTGGACAGTAGTGCCTACTGATTGAAGCCAGACTGAACATAACCTCTTCTGTCTGTTTCAGCGAAGCAACTGTTTGTACTACACATTGAGAAGCAATTATCTAACAACTGTTGACAGCTCTTCTCATGGACATCCAGTCCCATATTTAACCAGCTGCTGCAATTAATGTGCATTCACAATCTGTATTTCATTATTGTGTGAATTATTTAGCAGCTCATGACCTTCTATTAAAATTGATGCTATAAATTAGACTCAGAATACTTTATGAAAACTATAAAAATACAAAATTTTTACTTCAGGCATTATTTCCTGTATCTTTAGAATTTAAATGAGCTCCAAAAAAATCTCTAATGAGATCAGTGTTTTAATGAGATTAAAATGAGAAAACTTAGAAATTCCAGAATTTTCCCAGTTTTTATTCACAGGGTCAGACAAAGTCCATGATATTCCAAATGAAAAATCAAAAGAAATCAAACACTTTTCATTGTAACGTCTTTTTCTCTGTAGGCTTCTATAAAAATTGTAATATTTTTCTCCACTGAGCAGAAATGATTACAGAGGCAGATGAATCTTATTCTTCCCCTATAGAACTACTTATCTGAACAAAAGGCTTCCATAAGATAATGTAAGACAGAAACAGTGATGCTCACGTAGTGGTAAATTCAGCAACCACTTCCACCTAGGCAATTATGAATCAACAATTCAATCTCACAGGTCCCTGCTAGTCAGGGAATATCAAACTAGGAAGGAGAGCCAAGACTGGCAGTACAGGACTGCTGAGGTTAGAAGTATTTTAAGCAGTGGATGAAGTGTGTGTTAGGGTTTTTATTGGAGTGGCAGAATACATAGCAGAAGGTTTTGGGAGCTAGAAGTGAAGGAACTTTGATCATTGTTTCTGAGTGTGAATTATAGTAACATGGGAACACATAAGATGAAGCTATGGATCTTATTTGAGAAAAAGTTGTATGGCAAGTGGACAAGGTAGAAAAGGATAGAAACATTCTTCATCCTGAACGTCAGTGACCAGAAATACTACTGCTGCAGCCACCGCTTTAGGAGTTCTGGGTTTTGTCTTTCTGTAAGTATGCTGCTCAAAAATAAAGGTGTTATTCTGAGATAGCATTACCCCTGAATGGTAGGATAGCTGTCTTGTATGCCTTCTGTACAATGTGCCTGTTAATGCATCATATGATACCTTCTTTAGCAAAGATATTCTATTGCCTCCTATTTCATGTCAGATCCAGTAACAAAATGACTGGACTACTTTCTTCAGTGCTATTGCCCAGTAATTTATCTTCCATCGTATATTTATGCATTTGTTTCCTTTTTCCTTATCAGAAACTTGTTCCCACTGAGCATCATTTGAGGTTATTTCCCCAGTCTTTCAGTTTTGTGCCGAATTCCAATCTTTTCCACCAAAGCCATCGCATGTAGAGATACACTGTAAGCACTATGGAGGACAAGGTATGAAATATTTAGAAGAGACTCTACAGGCAAATGTAATTACTAGAACTTACAGAACTGCCAGTGGCATCCATCAAGCTAGCTGCAAGGACAAAATCAATCATTATCAAAATCTTCATTCTTTGGAAGCTGTGAAGTAGAGGAACACATGAAACACATGAATACATGTTATTTGGAATAATCTATTTAACCCATAATTATTTTCTTACATATTGTAAATATAAGGTATCTTTAGGCTTATTACAAATGTGTAAAAGAGTCTGATCAAGTACAACTCCAAAACCCAGTAAAACCAGAATTTACCCTTTCAGGCCACTTTGTATCAGAGCTCTCCATGTATTTTAGGACAGCTATTCAAGATTCAAACCCACACATTTTATTGTGAAACAAGACAAAAGCAATTTTAAAATGCCTTGAAAAGGAGGTCAGTTCAAGTTGGAAGAAAACTCTCTGTTATATTCAAGTAACAAAAAACTGAATTGGGCTAGCTGTCCTTGACCTAAAGAAAATTTGTGTACCTTCTGTGTGCCAGGAGAGGATAGAGATAATTTTACTGTTATAGAGTAATTCTGGGGAAAAATGCATCTTAGTTATCAGCTCTTATTCTAACAGTGACAAGAATGACATCTTTCAACTGATAGCTATGCATATTTTTTGCACTGTATGACCCATAGCATTTTAAATCCCATTATTTCATATGAGAATTATTTCATATGCCAAAGCAATCACCATTGTATCTCACGGCTTTGCAAACATTAGCTGATATAACTTCACAATTTTCTGTAAGGTAGATGTGTGCTTTTCAGCTCGCAGATGAAAAACTAAGGTCTCCAATTAAATATTTACACAGATTATACATGAACCAATTCCAAATTGATTAGTTAAACTGCTGCAAAGTATCAACTGAGGAATATTTTGTCTTTTTTTTTTTTTTAACTTAAATGCCTCTTTAAACCAAAATATGTGTCCATTCTGCTTTTTCTACTCATTAGACTAAATCGGCCAACTACATGTTAAAACATACGTGGTTAGATAAACCATAAGACCTGTAATAGAGATTAATGATACAGTATCACGATGTGCTTATTGAAACACCAACTTTATGGAAACTTCCACTCATGTTTTTTTTAAAAAGACTATCAAGTGAATCTTGCATGCTGTTCATAGAAATTTCTGTTAGTAAAAAAAACAATAGAAGTCAAGGCAGATCACATCCCTTACAGCACATGTGAGCTACTGAGCAAGCTGCACAAAAGGAACAAAGAGCTGAGGAGTGTAGAGTGTGTGCAATTGGTTTGGTTTGTCATCTTCAGATGAAGTCACTTTTCTGTTTAAAGGGTGACTCTTTGAGGAAAAAAAAAACAGTGCACCTGAAGCAGGAACAAGGGTTGGAGGGACCAAAATCTTTGTGCTGTTGTCCTCCCAGAAAAGGAGAAAGGTCTAGGAGAAAGAATAGGAAGAGGCATGAAAACTCAAGCTCTGAAAGGAAATGTTTGACCTAATGGTGTTTCTCTGCTTCTGTCACTGCCCAGCAGAGAGACCCAGGCAAGGTGGAGGACAGTGAGGAATGCTGATCCTGGAAGGGGCAGTACCTTGCACCTTTGAACCAATTTCTCAGCAAGTATAAACTCTCATAGTATATCTGATCCCACAGTTGCAGTGGCATGAGATTCACATGAGTGGTCAACCTTACAGTGGTAAGAAAAGTGGTAAATAGGGTCAAGCCCCATATATGTTCAAAGCGCTTTGCATACACTAACTGAATGAACAGGTTCAGTCCTGGAATTAATGTGGATGACTGTTTACACAGTTTTCCATATTTCTACAAAAAGTTTTAGAAAAGGTTGTATTAGTAACAGTTCTCTTCAAGTGTATATCCATGCTGTTTGGTAATACGTAAAGCTAAAGTTCTGTTGAAGGGAAGCTTAAGATCTTGCTCTAGGAAGACTGCTTTGAAAGTCAGTTTCTTAAACTAATTTTTCCACACATTTAAATATTTACACTGGTTGTTACATAGCTATTTAAAATGTATTATACAGAAATGCATGTGGAGGGTAGAAAACAAAACAAAACAAAACAAAACAAGTAGGGAAAGAACACAAGTGTTGATAAACATTCACATACAATGCAATAAAAACATTCACACCAAAAACCAGAAAAAAATTACAAATCGTAATCCATGTCACAGATTAAAACTATTCCATAATTTAGCTTTTTTTTTTGTGATGTTGATGCTAGTGAATCCAAAGAGTTAATAAGTGCTGAGAGACTTCCAAGACTTTTTTAATAAAACCTGTGTTGTTTTAACAAAACCCCAAATTTCTGCAGGAGAGATCCCTTTCCAGGAAAATCTTAATCTCAGACAGTAGACATAGATTAATTGTCACACATCATGATACAGTGAGAAAACAGTGTAATATTTTCAGGTTGAAAACACAAGCCTTTAACAGTTACCTGCGAAAAAGAATCACTTTCTGTTTTAGTAAAATTGAAGTTTAAGGGCAACTCTTGTGAAACCCTGAAATTTTGTCTATATGAGTTTACTCATTTGCTATTCCAAGATTACACCTGGAATGTGCACTTCCACAGCTGTGCAGAAAGATTTCTCCAAAGCTATGGAATAAAAATTCTAGAAAGGTACATTTTCCTTCTCTGTGCCTGGGCATTCTTTACAGGCTACTCAGAGAATCAATCCTATGTTCAAATTTCCCCTAAATTTGATGTTTTTCCAAGTCTTTCAATAACAAATTACTAAATAGATGTGGTGACATTAGAGAAACTCTGTGCTATGAAAATTTTGAACTGTCAGCCTGTTTTATTGTTCTTGCATTCTGGAGACAGCACACTAGATGGAATTCAGATGCCTATTTCTGTTTGTACAATGTCAATAAGAATTGCATTGCCAATAAATACAATAACAATGAGACAGTCTGCCAAAAGGACAGATAATTACTTGAAATATTTTTGTTTGCTTTCTCAAAATTCAAACTGGTTTTAATGATTAGACTCATGCACAAATTTTGCTTTGTTTTAATTAGGTAGTGTTAAAAAATTGCCCCATTTTCCTCATCTGAAAAATGGACAATAATTCATTATTTGATCTACTGCTTAAAAAGCAGCCTTGTTCATACAACCATACATTATTATAAATCTAGGAACTACTGATTTGAATATGATGTTTATTAACTAACTAGATATCATAGCAAAATAGCTAGATCCTGATAAAAAACATTCATACATCATTAGCAACATTGTACCAGTTATACAGCCTTCAAAACAGTATTACTTTTAAACGATAACTATGGCAATTACCCCAAATTCTTGCTTCTTCCCTCACAGGTACTTAAAATGTTTACCTTTACCCTCTGGACAGAACTCAAACTTGTTAAATCTTCTTAAGTTGATGCAAAGAATTCCAGAGCTCTTCCCAGGCTGTGATTGTTTTTGCTATGAAATTCTGTGGAGTAGAAGCTTACATCTGCCATGAGTCACTGGGCAGGAATGTTACTGAGAAGCTGCAGTTATCAAGACTAAATTGCAACATAAGAAGACGGTAATTCTGCTCCTAACACAACACTTCTGAAATAAAAATAATAGACCAAAAATAACAAAGGATCATCCATTCCTTTTCACTGCTCTGATCCAGGAAACTGCTGTAAACATAATGTTCATCTACACACTCCAGTGCTTTCTGGAATCAGAGCCTAAATCTCTTAGGCTTCAGGGGTATATAGACAGCATAATTGACTCAAATGATTTAGAAATAAAACATAATCACTCAGACTACAAGTTACATGTTAGAGGTAATAACATAAAAAGAAATCTGCTAAGAAAAAACAAACAAAAAAACCCAACAAAAAACACCAACCCAAAGTAACACAGTGCAGACAAAGCCAAAGGGAACAAGAAAAAAATGAAAGAATCTTGTTTGATGTAAGTCAGTATTTTTTAGCTAAGTTGGAAAGCACTCAGAAGCACATGATCTCAGTGATTTGGTTAGGCAAAGTCACTTTCTATGTAAGCTTTTTAGAGCCAGATGAACAAAAATAATGTTTTAAAATGCAATTTGTTTTTAGTGTTTGCCCTCCTTCTATGTTGGCTCTTCCCAAAAAGTTCAATAAATGAGTATGCTTAAAGGAATGCTTCTGGAAGAAATGAACTCAAGGAAATATTGAACAAAAGCAGTAAAAAGAGTTTTACATTTCACAGTATAACTATTCACACCATCAACTTCCTTTTGAAGACTAATACTTGTTGCCGACTTCCTCTGAATAATTTCTGGTGCATTATTTGGAATCTGTTTACTTGGCAGTATTTATCTTTACTAATTACATTACATCACCTAATTAACTTAATATTCTGAATTTCATATATTTAATAATTGAAATAAATTTCTCATGAGTAGTCTACATTAAGAATCATTCAAAAATTGAAAATCATTCAGCAAGCCATTTTTTCTGGCAATCTTACTATGGCTAATGACTTTTGCATCAGGGAGATACCTGTTCATAGCATGACTCTTAACCAATCATTACTCAGTGGGTAGGCTCTGAATTTAGATAGTGGAAAAAAGACATGGCATTTTAAACTCGGATTTACTAACCATTTAAATTGAGGGTTACAAAAAGATTCTCCATCACTTGAAGTCTCTAAACAAAGACTAGATGGCTAAAATGTAGGTTCAGTTAAACAAGAATTAAGCACAGCATCAAGTCAGAGATTTGTGGTATTCAAGAAGTTTGTAGGCTACTCATCATGAGAAAGATTTTGCAAGAAGAAACACACCAAACAGAAGACTCTCAAAGGGTGAAAAAACAGAAAACACAAGCATAAGCACAAAAGGAAGAGAGAAAGATCTTTCTTAGACTGTTGGATACATCAAATACTGAAAACTGGCAAATGTCATAGACCTTAATGCGGCCAGTAAAGACCTGGCTGTTCACGCAAATCTTATTCAGATTTGCTGCTCTTGGGAGAGTTTGCACAGAAGTGAAGCAAAACATGGCAAGGATGATTAATTACTCTTTTATCTGTTTTTTTACAAAAGTACTTATGAAGGATAAAATGCTGTTCTTCACTTCTACACTAAATCAAGATGTTTAGTACTTCCTATAAGCCAGGTAAAAACAGTCAGTTGTATTAAATCCATTTCATATCTTTTGTGGATGTTTAAAAGAAATAGCTATCACAAGAAATCAGTGGTCTTTGTTCCCATTATATTAGCACTTTCAGCTGAGTACCTCCACAGGTATTTCATCTGACAGGAGTTTAACAGCTTTGGGCAATCCCAGATGTGGATACAGGCTGGGTGATGAGTGGATTAAGAGCAGACCTGCAGAGGACTTGGTGGATGAAAAACTAAATATGACCTGGCAACGTGTGCCTGCAGCCCAGAAATCCAGCCGTGTCCTGCATCAAAAGAAGCATGACTAGCAGGTCGAGGGAGGTGATTCTCCCCCTCTACTCCACTCTGGAGTACTGCATCCAGCTGTGGAGTCCTCAGCACAGGAAAGACCTGGACCTGGTTGGAGGGGGTCCAGAAGAGGGCCACAAAGATGGTCAGGAGGCTGTAGCAATACCGCTATGAAGACAGACTGAGAGAGTTGGGGTTGTTCAGCCTGGAGAAGAGAAGGCTCTGAGGGGACCTTATAGCAGCCTTCCAGTACTTAAAGGGGACTTAAAAGAAAGATGGGGAGGGACTCTTGATCAGGGAGTATAGTGATATGATGAAGGATAATGGTTTTAAGCTGAAAGAGGGGAGATTTAGATTAGATACAAGGGAGAAAATTTCTATGATGAGGGTGGTGAGGCACTGGAACAGGTTGCCCAGGGAAGCTGTGGATGCCCCATCCCTGGAGGTGTTCAAGGCCAGGCTGGATGAGGCTTTGAGCAACCTGGTGTAGTGGGAGACATCCCTGCCCATGGCAGGGGGGTTGGAACTAGATGATCTTTAAGGTCCCTTCCAACCCAAACCATTCTATGATTCTATGATTCTAAAATCAGCAAACACATGATAATGCATTCATAATATCATCCTTCTATCACTCAGACTCAAAAAAAGTTGCATGCACACAAGAAGTTTCATAGTACAAGGAACCACCATTTTTTCCCTGATAAGCTGTAAGATAGCTGTTAAGCACCATTTATAAAATACAAAGCTTTACTTTTTTCTCATGTGCATGATTTTTATCCAGGAAAGTTTTAAATCACCTTCAGCTGTCACTTAGAAATATGGAAGGGTCAAAAAATGCAGAACCACAACATGGTAATCCTGTGTTTGTCAACATGTACTTTCATTCAGTCTGTTACAAACTAATTTGTTTATGGTCTTCTCTGCATTTTTTTAGTTGGTGTAATGCTAACGATAAAATAGAAAACATGTAATGGACCTCATTTTAGGATTGGCTGAAATAACATATTTGGAAAAGTGCTTGCAGCATTGTATATCCAACAAGATGATAATTAATGGTCTTTCACATAAGCTAAACCATAACAATAATAAATTGAAAATACTTTTAAATAGAATATGCTGCTTGGTTTGACAACATAGACACTAGGCTTTTTTCTGAGGAGAAAAACGAACAAACAAACAAACAAAAAGAAGCCCCAAATCCCAACCTGACTAACTCCATCGAAATTATGATGTCTGAGTAAATTAAACTTTGGGGTTTTTTTTATTTGTTATTATATTAAGTAGTAGCAATGTGTTACTTCCACAAATAACATTTTGTTGCTGAAATCAAAGATAAACCAAACTCAGCTTTATGACTAAAAACCTCTGTATGTCTATTTTTTTAAAGGTAGCCTCCTTTCCAAAAATAAATGTATATTTTTAATAGACCGACTTAAGAATCACATGGTACATTTACAAGAAAAACTGGTTAAGTAGTTATAATTGACAATGTGCCAGTTACCAGAATACTATTATATCTTCCCATTGTAACAAATAGAACTTCACACGCATGATGCTGTGGTTGTTTGCACAGCTGACTGATGTGTTAAAAGGTTTCCAATGTTCCAGGGCAGAATACTGATGAAAGAGAGTACAACTCTATCTACTTAAGTGGAGTTACTTTAGATTGCTCAACAGTTCACTTTAACTACATTTACATTAAGAGGTGGCCCACATATTCAAGAGAATAAAATTATAAAAAAAAGCTGCACTGGATTTAGTCAACAGTTCGCACTGCTGTTAAAAATTATATCCACTAAGCTTTTGAAAGTTAAATATAGTCATTAGCTGTTAAAATTTTATGTTTATTTCGAGACACATCAAAAAAGAGTATGTTGTACTTACTTCTGTATTAATAAATTCTCAAGATTCCTTCTTACTAAAGCAATTTGTCATTTCAGGATTCCTGTGGAATAATCTGTACCAGTTTAACATGAGTCCTACTTAGTCAAATGACAGCAACTCTCTTCATGGACTGTCTCATTTATCTACAATAAGCTTGCACCAAAGTAACAAAATAGCTACAAAACAAGACCAAATTAAAGTGGCATGCTCATGGCAGTACAAATCCCTGAAGTTCTTGGGATGTTGATGATGGACCTCCTTCATGCAATTCTGGTTATTCACAGTGAAGCATATGAAGAAGTCCTGGTGTACTGAATGCCACAGAAATCAACAAAAGGAAGCAGCATCATTGTTCACTACTCCAATTCTCCACTTACTAAGTACTACCTTTTTCTGAGGGTTACGGACTATTTTTGTCTCTCTCTAGGACATTGTTGCCTTCTTCCTATATTTCAGTTTTCTGCTTCTTTCATTCCACTGACATGCATAGTTCCATGAGGTAATATCCAGTGTCACTGCAGTTGTCTTCAGGCGAGCTACCTTAGTGCACATGATCCACCACAGGCTTCAGTCTTTGAAGCAGCCAGCAGCCATTAATGTTTCACTTGGCTATTCCTTTAGGGAATATTGTGCACTTGCTTAGGCATGACAGCCAACTCTCTCATACAATTTATTAATAATATTTTACTTTTTCAGTGTCAGATGAGTTAGAGTACTACAAGCCAATACCTTCCTTACGTTTGGACAAATAAGAAACTTCAGAATATTTTAAAGCTCTTGATCCTTTTAACATGCTGTTTTCAAAATGTTTGCCACAATCATCACGAAAGTGGAAGAAATAAATTATGCCAAAATTACAGAAATCCATCTATAAACTTCTGAAGATTTAATCTGCTATATAAATACATTGCCCAGAGTGACCAGGGCCTTTGACTGCAACATGAAGAATAACAGATCTCTAAAACTTGCACAATCACATGATGAATTTGAAATGTTAGGGAAGTAAATATAATTCCCTGATAAGGCCAAGAGATAAACAGAAAAGAATTTCCTACTTATTCTGAAATGACACAATAAATGCATTTTATTTTTTGGTGTATGGATATAATATGCAACAATAAAATCCATTTTTAAAATAATTCACTTCATTTTTGTATAGTATTCTAAGAAAGAGTTATTTCAGATACAAGATACAGAAATCAGCAACACAACATCATTATCATGGATGATAAAATCACCAAATTGAACATATTTAGACATTATTTCATCACACTCCAAATATGGCAGTTGGCCGTATTCTTATTAGAAATATAAAATGACCAGTCCCTCCCATCGTTTTCAATAGACAGTAGCAAAGACAGTATTACTAGCATAGGTGGAACTCATCACAGAAGTTAAAGATCTAACAAATATCTAGATCTGTACACATCTCCTTTGCAGAATACTGAAAAATGGAGGATTTGATGAAGGCCCAGAGTAATTTTTTAAAAAATTATCACAATAAGTTCCATTGCTGGTGTTTGTCTCCTATTCATTAACCCCAAGATCATAACAAACCTGAATTAAGCTATGTTGTGAGGAAATGTATATGGCAGACAAGTGACTTGCTCAAGATCTTTGTGTGAGAGCCAAGAGGAGAACATAGTCCATAACCTTCTGCTTTACTCACAGAACAGCTTACATACCCTGCATTCTCCTGACTGCCTCTTTTTTACTCATGAAGCATCCTGCTGGCCCCAGTTTTCCCTTTGTTCTCTCCAAATACATCCTCCTCCTATATTTTACTTTGTGGAGCACATGTAGTCTCTTTGGAAAGGTACAACAACTAATCTGTCTTCCTCAGTATTTAACAATTTAGTGTTGTCAGCCATCTGTACCAACTCGAATCAATAGTACAACTGAAACCACTTAGCACCAAATCTCTTCTAGCCCATTTATCATCAGAAAAAAATTAAAAGGACCCACTGAAGCAATTTTACTAGAAATGTGACAGGAAGATTTAGATCACAAAGTTATTTAAAATACTTCAAAGTTACTCTAGTTTAAATCCTTGCATACAAATATATATACATAGTCTTTGGACATGCCAGGTAATCGTACTTACTCAGTACTTCTACATTTGCAAAACCTGTATCTGTAAAGCAAATACCCATTTCAAAAACATTATTGCCAGAGGATGAAATGCAGTATATAATAAAATGAATCAATCAACCCTGTGCAGCTACAGTGGAACTCCTTATGATAACTTTTTTATAAAAGGTCAACACATATTAGATTATGAATGTAAAGCCATATAATTATTAGGACATTTTTAGTTTTCTGGATCAAATGTTCACTATCAAACTGCATAGTGGCTATAAAATGACCTACCACTTCAGCGGATTTTTCCATTTAAAGAAATATGAGCACCTATGAAAATCAAAATTAGGTGGCTTTCAAGAATTCACTGTAGCTTTTTTATGCTGCCTGTTTTAATGCTGATATGCTTTCAACATAACTGAAGCCATACAGTGCAGAGAAATCACTTAGCTATGAATATGCAGGAATTCCTGCCATCAGATACACTTCAGTTTCCAATTACAAAAGAAAATAGTAGAAAGTATCTACAACATTTTCCTCATAGAATGAACTCTCAAATAGTTGTACAGTGTCTTTCATTCTGCTCCCTCAGAACCAAGGAAAATAAAAAATAAAAATTATTTATTTAATTGCAAAATGGGGAAAAATTTGGGCTAGGCAGGGCATAAGAATTCTTGGTTCTGAATTTTTCTTTATAACGTGTGTGGGGGGGGTTGCTTATTTCTTTCATATTCTTGTCCTTTGATTCAATCCAGAGGGAGAAATTTATGTGGTATTTCTAAGCTATGTAATAATTTCCTCTTTCTCCTGCTCACTTTTTTTTTTTTTTTTTTTTTTTTGGTTTAAGTGTAGCACATATTTAGGTTGTGACTCCGTAAATCTAAATAATGTGCAAGTGGCTAGACAATATCATGATATATAATGGCCACCCAAGATATGAATTAAAGGTTGTTCCTACTCACTTTTCTGAGAAATCTGCAGATATGCCTGTTTAACTCAAATTTGTCATTTCAGAACACCCAATGTATTTTGTTTCTTCTTGTATTGCTTTTCTTAGCCAAGGAATAAAATGAAGATGTTGTTACTGGACAGGAAATAATTAAAAAAATATAAGAAATAGATGAGACTACATAACTATGAGTACAGTGTATCAAATATAATGCTGAACTAAACAACAAACAAGAGGGATATCCAGATTAAGCACCATATTTGTGGGTTGATTGTGAAACTGGATCTTAATTTCTTAAGAGTGAAATAGTACTTATGAACTTGCTAACTTCTGTGCTATAGAGACATCATTTAAAATGGTTTTTAAAATCAGCTTTAATGGAGCCTGACTTCAAAGGGGATAATGAGAAAAATGTGGTCCTAGGGCTTCTAGGCAGGGCAACAGTGATGCTCCTGATGTGTTTGGTTATGCCTCGTGGCTCCATTCCATCGCTTTTTAGTGCCAGGTTTGATACCAGTCATTAGTATTTTACTAGAATGTAATACCTCAAGTGCATATAACAGCAAATATTACAGCCTGATGAGATAATAGCAGTATCAAGAGGATTACTTTCCCCACCCCTACAGATATGGGGAAGGTTTACAACAGGGATCCTGTCCATTCTTCAGCTGAGATTCAGGCACTTTTCTGGGGTCTGACCAGGTTAGCTACTACCTCTCTCCCAACTACTCTTCTTTCTTCTATTGCTTCTGATGGCTATTATGTTTCAGTGGATCATAAAAAGTTGCTTTCTTCTTCACTGGTAGTCAATTGGATAAGCCTTGACCAGGCTAATGCTTGGCTTTGGGGTCTTAAAGGCCTGTGCCTCTGCCCTGCATCTGCTTAATTTATTATCAGACCCCACAGTGATAAGTGGACACTTTATCTTCCTGTATAAATCACCTCAAAACTCTTTGTTACTGCGTTAAAAGATCTTTCCAATCTAATATGCAAAGAAATAAAAATTACCTTTGGTATAGCAGCCTGATAGTCACTGTGTAGCCTATTTTGTTAGACTAAACATTTTTGGTCAGTTTCATTTTTGCAACAAAAACCTCTTTTGTCACAAAAGCAGCAAAAAAAGTGGACAGTTACTACTTGAACTGGATGCCCTATTAATTACTGCCTTTGTTTCAGGGCTTTTAAAAATCTCTCTCCCCAACTACTCTTCATATCTTCTCTGTCTCAGTAAAACTTTAATCCTTCACTTCTTCTTGTCTCTAGTCCTTGCATGCCTGTATTTTGTTTGCTTTCTTTCCTTTCAGTCTGGAATAATGAAGTAAAATTAACAAAATACAGCCAGCAAATGTGCAAGGAAGTAATCATCACATCTCTGACATAGCTTTCAATCCTAATTAAATTGGGCTATCTCAAATATAATCCACTCAGTTTCTGTGAGGCTGCATTTATTAGCATGTCTGCTGATGGAAGCACTTATAACAGAGACCTTTGTAGGAGGAATGAGTTACTGTCAATCTAGAAGCTCATTAGCGTTGATATAGGACTTCCCCCAAAAGACATATTTTTTTTTAATTAACAAAAAATTAGTTAAGCCATATTAGTTTTGGCTCACAGTCATTCCCAAATCCTGAGATGTTATTTTATAGCAGTAGTGGAGAACCACCTACTGGAAATAATGCTTCTTGCAGTGCAATCCATGATTCCTTAATGCTTATTTTATCTTTTTTCAGCCCCTGTCCCCAGTGAAAAACAGCTCTAAGGAGCTGGCACTGTTTTATTTCTTTGGAGCACTTTTAAAAAACAAACAAACAAACAAACAAAAAGTTGGCAGCCAATTCCGGAAGAGATGCCAAAAAAATAAAAAGAGAAAAATCATACTGCAAATGTCAAGCAGGAATCAGAGCAATGATGCTGTAAGCTCCTACGAGAGATATACTATGAATATGTGACATCCTGTGTTAAGGAAAATATGCAGTTACAACATACGGGGACTACAGTAAAGTCATTCTTACTAAAATGTACTAAAATCTATTTATTTTATTGGTTTTTTTCTTAGTAGTGTATTATATTTTTTCAGAAGTGGTTTTGTTTTTTTTTTTTTTTTCTGCAGGAAACAATTGGAATGAGAGAGTTGTATTTTAAGAACAAACCACAGGAACAAAAATGACAGCCACTTTATTAAGGCACTATTTTACCTTAAATTCTGCCTCCACCTGCCGGCAGTGGGAGGTATACCACTGTGACAATAAAAACCGTCTTGTCAATAGCAACATTGCCGATATTGTGCTAAATATCCAGACATGGTACCTGAGGCCAGGATCAAAAGACATTAGTTTAAAGTGTAATCAAAAAAAGCTGACAAATGAACTTCTTTATCAGTTGCAGATTTGCAATACAGATGAATAATTTATATTCATATAATAGAGTGCTTCCATCAAGTTGTTGTGGATTCTTTTTAAGGTGATTTCTCTTATGGAATGTGTAGACCATGGTAGAAATAGGAGTAAAATGCTGCTACAACAAGCAGTGTTATACTGAACTCTTTCATGCACTATGTATTGTCCAGAACTATTCCTTTGATATGAGGGCACCTGATGCAGAAAGCAATGACATTTTTATTGAAACATTTTTATTTCACAGATTTTCCAATTATTTAGTTCCTTTTCTAAACTACAAATAGATTAATGTGTCATTGAAAAGGATTCATATGTCGTTCATTTTTTGGTGGCACGAAATACATTGGTGTAAGTACTAATACAGGAGAGATGGGGGTTTAACTACATTTCCATATAGTACCAGTAGAATGTCTCTTGCCCAGGATGAACCGTGAAGCCTATGTAAATATTTAATACTTCTGCTTTAGAAACTCAGTGTAATGGAAATGCTGAAAATGGTAACTCGTTTTTCCCATTCTGACAATGAGGGACACACCCCCTCAAACAAGAGAAATTTTAAATTATACCAGCTTCACTACAACAGAATAAAATCCTGAGTATACTATGCAAGTCCATCTCTCCGAGGACTATCAACAAGAACTTCTGCTAAATGCAACTTTATCTGCCTCTCAACAACCAGGTGATTGGAACAGTAAACCACAGCCCAACTATTACCCACACATATTTTTTAAATGCCAAATCCTTTCTTTTTTCTTCAGAGGAAAGTTTAATGAACCTAGATCTGTAAACTCTTAAAAGCCCTAAAGCAAGTAGCTGAGCACAAATAACAGCCTTGCAGATAAAGCAGAAAAAAAGGCAGGACAGACTACGATGATTTCCACCTCTCCACCACTGCATTTTCAGCTGCGACTTGTCACGGGAGGCCAAAGGCAGGCAGAAACACACACTCTGCCCGTCGATACTGCCCCAGAGGAGAACAGGATCGGATCCTCGTCCACGGTCAGGGTTTTGACGTGATTTTACTCGTCTTCCAGTTAGGTTAAAGTCCTTTATAGAGTTCACCAGCGTTTC
>NW_010112612.1:0-33380 GCF_000699245.1 Pterocles gutturalis | reverse complement strand
TATTTATATAAAATTTTATATGTAGTTAAAATTCTGTTCCAAAAGATTTATTTGATCTGTAGACTGGATTCTGCATTTCAGAAAAGGAGCCTGCAGAATATGATAAATAGTATTTAAGATTCAGGCAGAACCTTACAGGTAAAAGAATAAATGTTCATATTGAAACATACGGGCGAACAGCAGCAACAGTTTGGATTTGTCATACTTTAATACTCATGCTGGGAACCAAATTTTGGGTTCTGGGCTGTCTCTGTTGTGGAACTATTTTCCTTGACTTTGAGCTGGGAAAGGAGCCTTGGAATTGGAAAAAAAAGCAAAAATGAAAGGAAGATCTAACTTAAAAAAGAATAATATTCTGTGTGATGTGCTGCTTTGTTGTAGTTCTGGAATTGCTCTGCCAAAAGGACTGGAAATTTCAAGGGATTTTTTTCAAACATGACCCAAATTCTCAAAAAAAAGGCTTTAACTGGCATCCACATAAGGTATATTAGGACAGGATTTGGCCCAGTATAAAAGCTGAATTGTTAGCTAACACAGAGCAAGAGCAGCCAACTTCTGTGCCACTCCTCAATGCCCTTTATCTTAAGGGAGAGTGTGGGGTAAATACAACCAGATTGTGATGATGCTTTGATTTCCCCTGGAGCCGGTATGCTCTGCTGAGGATGCTGCTCCCCCACCTTGTGACGATGAGTCTATGAGTCTCCGCTAAGCTCTGAAAGCACACAGCAGGCCTCAAATAGAAGAACTATGCCTGTCTTCTCCTTACCCTCTGACACACACAGGCTACAAGAGGACAGTTGACAATCTAGTTTCACCATGGTTAATCGCTTCTCTCTGCGGGGAAAGTCAGGCAAGTTTCTGTAGCTGTAAGACAGAGTTGACACCAGCCATCTGGCTCCTCGGTCCTTTCTCGTTCAAGCACATGCCTTCCATTAATTGTTCCAAGGCCGTTTCTATTTTTCATTAGCCCTTGCTCTCAAGCAGATGGTTTGAAACAAACCTATTCAATAATACATATAAATTTTCAGGCAAGCAAGGGCTGTGAGAATGGCTGAAACCACCAGAGGGAATGGTTGACTTCACTCTGATGTAGGCATTAATATTTCTGTTCCTTTGGACTGGACAGTTTTTCGTCATCTCTTTGGGTCCCTTGTGGCTGTGCTATATGTCCCTGCCAGAAGGCCTGGACTTGTGTGCTGGTCTGAATTCTGCCCTTTTTTTTTTGAATATTATCAGAATGAAATTAATTCCTTACTCAGTGCCTAAACTTGCTTAATTTTGACAGAAACTTCAATCACTCTGCTTTAAGCTCTGACTCCCCTTTCCAAATACTGACATATGTAAGTAGAGGGGACAGGAAGCATTCACCTTTAAACGCATCATTGTTATCGTCAGAGAGCAAACAACAGGAAAATATTTTCACTTGCCTTTACTATCAGCTTCTTCATAAACAGAAATGCAGATCAACTGGAAACAGGACATGGTTAAACTGAAGGTAGAGAATTTCTGGATGCAGTAGCAGATGGTTAATCAGGCAACATCAATGCAGGAATGAATTCTGTGCCACTGATATTAGCACTTGGAGCTTTGTACCCAAGTTTTGGATGAGAAATGCCAAGCAGTGTGCCTTTACCTTTATCCTCTGACTGTCAGCACGAGACAGGCATTTGTAGGTACAGGTTCTACTTTCAACCTGAGATTCGAGCACAAATTTTGCCAGTATAGGTGTGATTTATTTATTTATTTTTAACAGAAATGGGTCTCTGTGACTGCTCCTTACGCTGGAGGAAGGGAGCAGGAAGATCATAGTGAACATATCTGCTGTGGTAGTCCATCACGCAAAGACAACTCAGCTTACACTTGATGTGCTCATCCTGGCTCTGAAAGTAGAGTACTCGTGTAGCCATGGCTCTACACCTGAGTAGTAACATGGTCTTAGTAACACACTAGAGTTGCTCATGGTAGAAGGTCCATCTAACCCAGTAACCTCGTTTTTGTCCTGGGTGCAGATCAGCAGGAGATGTTTACGTAAGAATATGAAAAAGGAGAGGAAAGGAGAGATTCTTGCTACGTTCTCATGAAAACACTACTTCTACTGTTTAATCCACTATCCATGCAGAGCACTGTGCTGTCCTGTGTTGCATGAATATGTTTATTGCAGCTTATTTCTGCTCACTACCTATTTGTCATTTCTTTGCCTTCCATGTGTCGCTTGTATTACATTTAGCACAACAGGGACATATTTGCCATGAGGATCTGATGAAAATATAATTGTCTTTCTGAAGAGCTCTGTATTCTGTTTCTTCAGCAAGGTGTGCTATTGCTTCTTTCTCCTCTGTTGCTAGTCCAGCTGGGATCCAGGAATACACATCGGAATCTTTTCAAGAGAAAAGAGACAAATTAATTTTATGCTGCAGGAATCTAAATTGTTGGTGCAGAAAAGTAGTTTAAATACTGCCCTCATCTCCACTGTGGAGGATAAGTGGCTAGTAAAAATAGTAAAAACAGGTATGTGTCAGTTTTGTTCTTCACATCAAAAATCCCACCATTTAGAATACATCTGGGTGAATCAGGAGGTAGGACTTTTCCAGAGTGTGATAAACCAAAACTTGGGCTGCATCAAACTTGTGCACATAGAATCATGGAATGGTTTGACCTGTGTCTAAGATGGGTAAAAATGTCAGTTTCTGTCTCAAACAATTTGGGGAGAGTTCTCTGGTCGTCATTTTGAGTGGTAGGTCTACCTGCTGGGGTGGTGCATGGTTGCGGGGGACTGGGGTTTATGTCCCCGACAGGGAACCAGCCACCCCCCAAAAGCAACCTGGATACAGAGCTGTCCCCACCCTCAAGGGTGGTCCCGGACAGACAGAACGATATAAAAGGGAGCACGACCACCTACTTTGTTGACCCATCACCTGCGGACCAAGACTGCCATACAAGACCTCGGTGCTGGATCCAGGGGTGCTGATGCACCTCCCTCTCTGTCTCTGTCACTATCTCTCTCTCTCTCTCTCACTCTCTCTGCCACCTCTTTTTCCTCTCAACCCTTTTCTGTTCTATTTTCTTTTCTGACAAACAATACCCGATTTTAGCCCCAAACAATTGAGAAGTGTTACCTGGTGCTTGACCCTGAGCAGCTGATATACAGAGTTACTCATTATGGCAAAGAACCTTTACCCATAACATTTTTGCAGTTTTTAACATAGTTTTATTGAACTTTTCCCCCTGTTCCTCTGAGTCATTGTCTGACTCCACCGACACCACAGCCCTGCTGAGCAGAGCTCGGCAATTTCAGTCAGTTCTCCTTTTCAGGGGATCACAAAAGATTCACTCCATCATCACCCACTGAGCGGGATGAGACAGCCTGGAAGGGACCTTCAAAGATCTGTGCCTCTTACAAAATTATATTGTGAAAACTGTGGTGCATGACGATATAAAGACACAAACGTGATGGCATTGATAAGGACCTGAAGAGGCAAGGTTGTGTGTTGAGATGAGAATGGTGAAATTATTTTTGAAGGCTTCTCTAAACAGCACTTAGAAGTGTTGGTTTAATATTTGGACTTGAAGGAGGGATGTGGTCCATGATGTTACATAATCAACGATACATCACTGCTGTTCTATGATACTCTATTACCTAACTGGATAAATGATAATAGTCACTCTGTGCAGAAATCTAATGTCTTCCTCATCTTTTGCTGGGGACGTTACTTTTGACAGGGCTAGAGATTTATTATAGAGAGGATAGAGTGGGGGTGAGTGCATCTTGGCACTGATGCTGAGGGGATGCAGGGCACTGGGCAGCCAGAGGCTCTGCATGCAATTGTTTGTGTGTAGGGTGAATCCCATGAACCAGGCTTGTGTGTGCATGAGAAGCATTATGTTTCACAAAACACCTGGCATCAAGCTTACGGTACTAGTCACAGCACTCTTCAAACTGCACACTAAAGATGTGAACCCCAGAAGGCAATGCCTTGTAGCATCGAAGAGTAGCATTTTAGGAGTCACTAAGGGAACTTTTTTATCTAAATGTGTTGAGAGAGTTTTAATACACTTAGAGAATGGTACTTATAGACACCTAGGACTGAAAAAACAGACACTGCTCCCTGCACAGTCTTCGATGTACAGAATCCATACAGCCTGCAGAAGGTTTTAGATAAAGCCACTTGCCCCCATGATGTTGTACCTGTTTCTTTCAGCTGCTGTCTTCTTAGTAAAGCAGCTATAGGGGTGCTGGAGATGACAAGTAATTGCTCTGCTGGACATACCTTGAAAGCAGAGAACCAGCAAGATGTACAGATGTGATTTACAGTTTGATTCAAGAACCTTTTCATGCCTATTGAGAGGACCACTGGTGTTAAAGCTATTGTTGGTCCACCTGTCCAAAACTGGTCTAGAAAACACCCTCAAATTAGACAGCTCTGAGCTTAAAAGAAATTAAAAGTATTTTAAAGTCTATATTAAGAAAAAAATACAGGTTTTTCTCTCTTTTTGGACCCCTGGATATCAGAAGCTCTTCTGAGGCATTGCTTAACATCTTCTACTCAAATAAAGTAGACTATTAAATTTGTAGATTTCTCTGTTTTCAAGGAAGTGGCCAAGTTGGACTAGACACCACTTTTTGGTGTGTTACAAGTTGGCAGAACCAAGCAGGCCAAGCCCACTGCCACTTCCTTAACGCCGTTCTTGTTCATCTCTTGGCTCACATTCTACTACCTGGATGATGAAGTAAAAAAATTCCCATATAAAACTTCATCAGTACCAAAACTCCCTATATTCTCCATGTATATACATACCTACCCCAGGCAGTTTTTTTTTTTATGGATGGGTCTCGTTTTCATGTGTCATTGCAGAAGAGTGTGAGGCTTCATTTCCACTTGGCATCTTTGAAAACAGCCACCCAAACAAACAAATGCCCACTCCTGTCCTGATCTGTTTTAACCACTGGCTTCATTGGCTGTACCTACAGTGATTTTTGCACCTACTTGGAACCTTTTAGTCTCTATGACAACACAGAAATAATCTGTGACATAGTTTGTGTTGCTGGGCACTTTACTGCTGATCTGCCTAGCCCTATAAGGGGTGATGAACCTGTTTTATAATGGACTTATCTCTTCTTCCAGGAAGGATGAAGTTATCTGTGATGGGTGAGCTGTCCTTGTGCACTGGGTGAGATGTGTCTCATTATAACATTCAGAGGGATGAGGGATGATTCATCTTACAAAGAAGTGATTCATGCTGCTTGAGAAGCAACTTCTGCTCAACTTCCCATGCACTTCCAGAAAACTGACATCCTCCCCATCTTGTAGATGTGTGAAAGTAGAAAAGTAGAGGTGCATGTTGATATCATAGCTCCTTCTGGGCCAGAGCAACAGGGGATTATATGTCCTGTTTGAAGGTGCTCCGTCTTTGTTCTCCTATTGGCAGGAGGCATCTGATACTTCCAGGAAGGGCTTTCATATGGAAAGAAATTCTCAGTAAATTTTCCGTTCTAATTTGTAGCAACAAGATTACAGTTTAAATGCTATTCTAGTTCTGGGCTCTGATCTTCAAAAAAAGTCACAGTTCTTTTGGAATGAGTACAGAGGATGTGACAGGGGATGACAAGAGATCTTCAAAACCATCCCAGGAACCTGAAAGAACTGAGGTGATGAAGTCTAAGTTCTGTAGAGAAAGAAGTCATGATAATTGTCTTCAAAATATGTGAAAGAGCAAGAGAATAGACTGTTCTTTGTTCACTAGGGATGGGACAAGGATTTGCAGGCTGCAATTACAGTAATGGAAATTTCACTTAAATATTAGCAAAAAACTTTAGTTCCAGGAACATTGACACAAGCAATAAGCTACAGGATGTAGGAGGGGAGAGACATTGAAGGTTTTAAAGTTTATAATAGACATACATCTGTTGGGAGGGATGGGTCTAGAGATACCAGGGAGTTCTTCATGCTTCAACCTTATTTTCGTGGACTCCTTTGTCTGATTTTTGTTGCAGTCAATAAGATCTCACCTCTGAGGCCTCCTCTCAAGGGCCCGGTGTTTGAGAAAATTTTGTGCAAACAAAACAATTTTTTTTTAATCTAAGCTTGATTGAATATTGGAACAGGCTGCACAGAGAGATTGTGGGGTCTCCATCTTTGCAGATATTCAAAACCTAATCAGATGCAGTCCTGGGCAACCTGCTTTACTGACTCTGCTTTATGCAGGGGGGTTTGACTACATGATGTGTAGAGGTTCCTTCCCACCTCAGCCTTGCTTTGGTTCAGTGAAATGTTTTGGGCACTGTTTTTAACACATGCAGGAGTCAGGAACATAATGATTCTCTTTGCTTTTCCTATAGATATTTCTGCATTTATTAGATATTTGTGGTCATCCAGGTATGGTAAAAGGTTATATTTGTTATCATGACTTTTCCAACCCTTTGTAGCCACGAGTTCCTTTTGATGGTCTGTTGTTGCGACTATGACATAGTCTTTTGAGACCCTGGAATATATGACATGAAATGGGTGCTTTTAGTTGCCTGTTTCACCACAAGGCCATGTAAATGTTGTGTTTGGTAAATTCAAAATTGTAAAAAGGATACACATGGTAACCTTTGTCAGTAATGTTCATTGAAAGCGATGAATAGAATCAGCACCTGAGCATGAGGAGGAAGCTCTCTGTGAATAATGACATTTCTCTCTTCCACAAATCAGTGTGCACTGCCCTTGGAACAAATATCAGCCTCCACAGCCTCAAATGCAATTCCAGGTTGGCTGCTTGTGATAATTTCCCTCCAGCTGACAGCCTTTAGGACAGAGAATAACATCAACACATGAAAGAGAGGAAACTTTTGTCATCTTCAAATCCAAGGTAGCTGAAAAAGCTAGGGTTAATCCAGCCAGGTGACCAGAATGGAATGCCTCTTTATCAGAGATGGTTTCCAGCAGGCTGTCAGCTTCAGCTGGTGCCCCAGGAACATTTTGTTTGCTGTCAGTGATCAAGCTGATGGGCCACCACATTGACTGGAAGCCAGCAGACTTGCAAGGCACTAAGCACATGAGCAAGGAGGGCAGTAGGTAATCCCAGGATGGAACTGCAGTATGTGGGGTTGTTGACTCTTTGAATAACCATATTTTCCACTCCTCTGCTTTGCTCTGTTTAAGGAATTGACTAGACTCAGCGTTATTTTGCACGTGCTGTGAAAGGTGCCTTTTATCTGACATTGCCTTTATGGTGGGAGGGGAGGTAAACCGAGGTCATCGAGCTGTTTGATCTGCGTGGCAGTACCTAAGACTGAAGATGACTCCGCAGCCTGCAAAACAGGGGCACACATCCAAATTATTTTTCTAGGTGTAGGAAATATTTAACATCTATTTTCTTGACTTGTGTCCCTGTGGGTCTTCCTATTTGAAATGCCTTGTACTCATATTTTCGTTATAAATTATACATAAGCCTTTTAACAACTGCAAACTGAAATTGTTAGCTAACAGTTGCCTCGTAAGATAACTTAATCTATAACGTCAGATTGACAGTAAATGAAATTACTTTGTTGGATGTGTTAAATTCAGATCAAAAGCTCATTGCGATCAACTGAAAGATTTCTATTGATTTCAGAACTCCTTGGATCATGCCCTCTACACTGTAACACATGAATCTAAACACAAGGGACTCACTCAGGCACTTATCTAGTGGAAGTAAAAGAAAAAAAAAAGACATATAGCTTTATTATAAATCACACCTAAAAGGAGAAATTTATTTGTTTCTGATCTTGAAAGAACTGATCTACATTTGCTCAAGATTTTGTATGTAGGAGATAAAATACATCTCCATACCTGTGGAAAGAAGTTGCTGACCTGAAAATCGCTCATGAAAAATGATGCCCTTGCAAATTTTATGAAGATTGCATGTATACTGCATGACAAACAGCCTCCTCCAAATGAGTTCGGAGGCTCTAGCTGGATAAAAAGAGGAAGCAAAATATAATTAATTTTTGCTAAGACCCACATCTTACCACAAATGAGGCAGAAGAGAGATAAGGTGGAAGGTTACCAGCCCATGCTATAACCTGCTAAACACTTCAGCGTATGCTGTATGTGAATCCTGCACATAAATTTAGAAAGAGAGAAGAAAAAACAAAGGACCAAAGTTAGGTACATCCCAAAGGTCTCCAATGAAGGTGGACTCGCTGTGAAATAAAAGAGCTATAAAATTCAGTTGTGATACATAGGAGCTTGGGCAGGTCTAAAGAAACCAATTTGGAAACCTTTGTCACAGAAAGCAAGATTAATAAAGGCAAAGATTACTGGGAATTGCAGAAGTTTGATTTCCACTGAAATTAGAAGCTGTTGGATTCTTATGGCTGAGTATGATATTTGTGCCCAGTAAAAACTCACTAGCAGAAATACGGTTTGCAGGAAATCAAACTTATTTACAAATTCAAGTAAAATATGTGGTAAAAAAAAAAAAAAAGGTTAAAAGTTTGGGGAAGTATTTTATTGAGTATCTAAAATGTTTCCAAAATATTTCCAAAATATTTGAATTTGACACTCCTGAAATGAAATTTTTCTGACTTTTAAAACACTATTTTTCACTAAAAATTTCTGTGTAAAACAAAAAAATACAGATAATTAAGAAACCCATAAGTGTAAAAAATGATACCTAAGGGAGGAAGCATGCTGTCTAAAGGAGGGGATTTTTTTTTTTTTCAATTTTGCCAAGAAATGCCTTATATTTTAGTTTGTTTGTTTCAAAATGACCTATATGAAATTAAATGCAGTTTTGGGTTAACCACTGACTGACCTGAAATATTCAGGCACACACAGAAGTTCTCTGAAGAAGACCCATAAGACTGACAATAATTTCCCTTTTTTTTTCCCTACCATAGCAGTTATTATCAAGTACAAAAGCCCGGTAAAAAAAAATACTCTGGGCCTAATGCAAACTCCTTTGATGTCAGTAGGAGTCTTTTCATTGACTTCAAAGGGCTTTAGATCAGGCCCTATTACAACAGTTTAAATAATGCAGTATGCACACAGCGAATTGGGACGTTGATGGTATGAAATCTGAAGTGTTGAGTGGTTCTGCGTAAGATTGTCCATAATAACAATGGTCTGGAAGAACAAACCTTGAATTTGATTAATATAAATAACTAAATTGTTAAAACTGTTAACCTTAGAGTTGATAATCTTGCCTGGGCTGTTAACTTTGATAGTAGGAGTTTAGCAGGCAAAGAAAAGATTTCATTTTTTGAGTACCTATAGTTTCCATACTGCTGCTAATAGTCTTAGAGAAAAAAAATAGGCTTAGAAAAAAAATTAGGCGGTTTAGGCCAGATTTTTACATGTTTTTCTTATTCATTCTACTTGCAATTCGTCTTAGCCCTGACTCTCACATTAATCAGTAGTTTCATGGGATATTCATGGAAGGAGTTGCTCCTCTACATGAATATGAATAGAAATGTCATACCATAGAAATGAGCACTTTTGTCTTTACTTCTACAATGTTTTGGGTTTTTTTTGAGAGAGAGTCTTTCAAATATCTGTGTTTAGTTTTCAACCATCTCTTGATATTTCTCTTCTGTACTTCACATATTTTTAATATTAACTTGGTTTATTTTTAGCTTTGTTTTCACTATTACGTTTCAGAAACTGCTGTGCTATTTTCCCTTTGTATCAAGTCAACACAAATTCCATCAACTCATAAAGAGCTGTGATTAAATAATAACTGAGAGTCTCATGAAGTATTCATGAGTTCTCTGTATGTCAGAGCTACACTGTGGTACTCCCACAGATGATAATCGAGAGGCACGGAAGGGAGGTAACCTGCACACCACTGCCAACTTTACTAAGCACAGAAAAAGCAGAACCACAGTTCCTTGATGCCTAAACTGTGCCCTGATCTAGCAAAGAGTTTTAACCTATGTTTAATCTTGTCTGCATACCTTCGTTCCACTAAATAAGTGTGTAGCACAGACTTAATTTCTCTGAGGAACATGGAGTAAATACATGCTTTAATGCAAGCTCGTGTGTTAAGTTCATTTATTGAATCAGTTTTCCATGGTGAGGAATCTCCTGGATGAGCCTTTCTCAACTTTTCTATTTGGAAGCTTTTTTTTAATAAGTTTTTTTTTTTTCTTTTTCTTTTTCATTCTTGTCCTGGTTTCAGCTGGGACAGAGTTAACTTTCTTCACAGTAGCTAGTAAGAGGCTGTGTTTGGATTTGCGCTGAGGAGAAGCTGATCACATGCTGATGTTTACAGTTGCTGCCAGCACAGTCAAGGACTTTGCAGCATCTCTGCTGTGCCAGTGTCTGCAGGTGCAGGAGAAGCTGGGAGGGAGCACAGCCCCAAATACTAGCCTAGGATTCGACCTTAGGTTTTGGAATTGAGACTCAAACTGGCCAATGGTCTATTCCATATCATGCCCATCATGCCCAGTACAGAGGTGAGACTCTCTCCGGAAAGGGTTTCTCTTGCTCTGGGTTGTCTCCCTTTGGGTCACGCCTCTCTCAGGGTCATTTCAGTCTCTTGGACACTCAGGCTTTTATCTCTTTTCCAGGATTGCAGTTTTGGGACTCTCTCTGCTCTAGGATCATTAGTCGGGAATGGGCTGAGCCTTGGTCACCAGGTGGTGAGCAGTGTCACTGCGTATCACTCATTTGTATATTTGAATAGATCACTATTATGATCATCATTATTTCCAATCTTATTATAGTTTAGTTATCAAATTGTTTGTATCTCAACCCATGAGTCTCTTTTCCCTTCAACCCTTTAATTCTCTCCCCAACCCCAGGAGGTGAGAGGGGGGAACGTGAGTAAGCAGTGGTGTAGTGTTTTGCTGCCAGCCAGGGTAAAACTGCAGCAATTCTTCTTACTTATTCTATCAGGATAGAAATGACAACAGAGATAAATGCCTGTCTAGTTGATTTGTATGTGTTTCAAGACTTTGGTAAAGCAAGCCTGACCTTTATTCTAAGTTATGTAGGGATATTCTCTCAGCTTAGACTGTAATAAAACTTTCAACCCCTCATGACTCTTTTTATCACCTTTCATGCTCTTTCGGGAATGAAGTCCATGTGCTTCACAAACTCTTCTGCACTCTAGATGCCTCACTGGAAATCACAGAGTCTGACTCTCTGCTGAAAATGGTTTTGATCACTGTCCCTCAGTGTGTCCTGTCTCGGCTGGGTGGACATTGATTTCCCCTGAGTGTACCCGTTTCCCAGGGGAAGCATACCCTCACTTGCCCTGGACTTCTGTACATTTCTGTCACCACTGGCCCGAGACGGCTGGTGAGAACCACCAACTACAGTTGCCAGTGTCACTTCATGGGCCAATGCTCTCTTGCTAGAGAGAGGACACAAAGAAATACATATTTTGTTTCCCAGTTGGTGGTCCTAATGCTGCTTTGTCAAATGAGTAACTGAATTCACATTTATCAATGGGTAATTTAATTTCACTGTGCACAGTACCACCTGAAATCCCAGAGCTGTGTTATGTTGTTGTTTGGAAGATGGAAGCACCTGGGTTGATATAGTCCAAATGTAGAGCCCCACTGAACACACACATGTGAATTTGTCTGGGATTTGAATTGCATGTTTCTAATACAAGATAGCTAATATAGCTTCACTTTTTTTGCTCTGAGAAAGACCAGGATTATTTATGAAATAGTTGTGATGATCTAGCTTGTGTACTCCTATTTAAGAAAATACTTGCATGTATGCTATTACTCCCCTAGGGGAAAAAAAGCTCCCCCCTAAAAAAATCCCAAACCCAAACAACAGATCAAAACCAGAAAACTCCAAACTCTGAGAAATAAAAGGCTTCTGGTTTCAACACTGATTTTTTCCGGGTATTTTCCAATACTACTTCCCTTCCTTAACTGTTACAGGTGCATTCAGTTTTTACATGAAGGAATAGAAAATATCATCCCCACACCCTGATTTCCCACTGTGAATAACTGATAATTTCAGTCAGTTCTGATGGAGCATAAATGAAAGAATAATACTTGTCTCACATAAATTTATCTTCTATCTTTCTGTTTACAGTCTCCTCATTCTTTTGGATTTTGGATGGGGTTTTTTCTTCTCTTTTTTTTTTTTTTTTTTTTTTTTTTTTTTTTTTCTTCTGTTCATTCTTTTGGATTTTGGATGGGGTTTTTTCTTCTTTTTTTTTCTTTTTTTTTTTTTTTTCCTCTGGTCTTTTATATCTTTTGGAATAAGCAACTGTCTGCCCTTCCTTCTCTTCTCCCACCTCCCACCCACCCCCTTCCCTGGTTTCATTACTCTTCCCTCCCACCTCATCTCCTCTAACTCCACAATCTCATTGCAGTAATGGCCAGTATGCTGCTTCCACTCTCTGCCCATGTATCGCAATGAATCGATTCATCAGGTTTCTTAATCAAAGAATCTTTCATGTCTGCACAGACTTTGGCTTGAAAGTGATACTGTGCTCTATCAGCTTTCATTGTCAGATCCTGGCACTGTGACAACTGGTGGCACATTGGTCTTATTCAGTATTTCTCTCCAAAGAAAGTAATCTTCATTGCAAACACTATCAGAAAAATTCTCTTTAATGGCTTTTGCAAAATACTTAAGTACAAATTTATCCACATCAAATGTTCAAAAAACAATAGATTAAGTCCTTCAAATTGTATGAATACATGCATTCTGGGGACATTTTACAAAAGATGACTGCCATGCTTCCGGTCAGCTTTTTGGGTAGTAGCTCCTGGGGATTCTATTGTCTCTCTATGCAGATTTTCAAAGAGTGGGGTGGGGCTTTTTTTGGTGGCAGTGGGGTAGTTGTTTTTTTTAATCCTGTCACCAGAATGCAAAACAGACTCTACTGATAAAACAAAAGATATTCAGCTAATCACATGAATCCAGGAGCCAGTAGGAAGACAAAGGTGAACATCTTGATAAAATTAGGAGTTATTGTTAATTTTCCCCTAGAATCAGTTTTGAGATGGTGAGAAGTAAATAGATAAATAACAAAGAAAACTATAAAGCAGCATGGTAAAAGATTCCACACATTTGTCAGTAGAGCTTAACAGCATTAACCTTTATGTCAGCAGAGATCTGTGTCATACAGCTGTTTAATCACTTCTGTCACAATGAAAACCTCATCCTTCTCCTGTGTTACACCAGTGATTACCCAGGTCACCCAGACTTCTCAGAAATACCAAGATCTCACTATTCCTTTCAGCTGAAATCCATCAGATGATGAAGCAGAAAGCACATATTTGTTAGTTCCCATTACCATTAACCCCTGCAGCCCATTTACAACTGGTAGCCACCACTCTTTGGAAAAGGGAACATTTTCTGTCCAACACGCCCTTTAGAGCTGAGTTGCCTGTGAAGCTCAGGCTCTCCATCCAACACACTCGTAATGATGGTGATTTTTAATTATGGCATGATTTCATGAAATAGCTTTATGCAAACTGTCAAGGTGAACGAGGGCAAGGGTAGCAATGAATATTCTGTACAAGCTGGGGCAGGCTTCATAGAGCAGAAAATTCTTGTCAAGCTCTGTAGGACATCATGCCCATTCTGACCCTGGACAACTACCCCAGTGTAATCGAGGCTATTTGGACTGCTCTGGCTTCCTCTCTCAGGCAGTATTTGGACGAGAGCTCTCTCTACAGTTTGTTGAGGTTTATGTACATCAGATGGGTTTAGGATTAGATCTTTGTAGAGGTGGGCTTTGAGGATATGAGTTCTGTAGTTCCTGTAGAAATTTCCTTTTTAACTTGTATACATTCTCCCAGCAAAGTTTCTAGTCTTCTCTGATGTGCCTTTTTTTTTTTTTTTTTTTTCTCTCCTGGTGGTGGCCCAGGGGCTCTTTTCATCCATGTCTATTTCCCTGTTGTGTTCTGCTTTGACCTTATCCACTCACTTTTGGGCAAGGGAACCATGTCTGACAGTACTGGCACAGGCACTACTTTAAACTCCAAATTTGTATCAATATCCTAATAGCAGAGGGGTTTGTATCTTATTAATATTTTCCACGCTCTAATTATCTTTCCAGTCAGCCTTTCTTTACAGCCTAAATGTTTGCCACATCATTGATACTGTTCTGCAGACAGAAGTACAGAAAAAGGATTGTTCTTTGTCTATTGGTAATTGGTTTCTACAAGATTTTACACTGATCTCTGTCGTAATCATTCTAATTTACACCTCCTACCAGCTCTTGATTGCTTGTAAAGTCTCCAGTCATATTATTCAACCATTTGAAATAACTTTAATTTCAGCCTGCAGATGCAAAGTTGGCATGTCTGCACTAGAGGTTGCAGATTTTTAATAAAAATGCTTTTTGACATCAAAACAATGTGTGATTTTGGATAAGTAGCAGGCATATAAAGAGCAGAAGTGTTTGAACACAGTCAGATATGTACAGGGCGTATATGTGTATCATCATTTTTTCCTGACTTAGAATTTAATCAGATAATTTAGATGGTTCCCTTGAGGATGGAACAGATTTAGATTTTGATTTGCCCTTGGGTTGAAGGATGGAATTGCAACTTGTTGCCATGAAGAAACTCATTGTATGGTGGAAGACATGAAGTCCCAAAACTAAGAAGTGAATATGGAAGTGAAGCAGCTGGGTGGTGCTCAGACCAGGTGAGGTTAAACCACAACAACTTCTTATTCCTCAAGTTTTTTTTATGGGGGAAGGGACTTAGAGTTTTCTTTAGGTTTAAATTCCTATTAGGAGCATTTATGATTGTGTTGTGGTTTTGTGTGGTGAGTTGGGGTTTTTTTTGGTAGCTGTTGATAGCTGTTCCTCTGTCCATGCCTCTTGGGCATATCCTTAGCAAACTGTGCTACTTTGTGTGGAATGATAATACGTGAGCACAAATCAAGAAATGCTGGTCAGCTACTTCTAGTCTCATAGCTCATTATAATACTGCAGAAAAACAAGAAATGTGCTGCTTTGTGTTATTAGCTTTCTGTCAGGCTGGTACGTTGCGATTACCTGAAATGCGACAGTTTCCCAAATATAGAGCACCAACACTCAACAAAACAATTAAGTTGCAACTTGTGAATGCAGTTGTGCTGGTAATTGCTGACATATCTACTCAAATTTGCCTAATTATACAATGACTTACCAGAAATTCCTTACTAATGTAATTAAATCGTCTGTGCCATTTTGAACAAGGTGAGTTTTATCACCTGGGTATATCCACTTATAGAAAATTATTTTCCTCTTGTTTCTCCTATCTCAGGCTATTTCTTCCCAACATGAATGATATTATCAAGGTGGAATCTGCATCATGTGTCTGATTTTGATTTTTTTACAATCAATTCCTCTGCAGTTTACTTAGCAGAAACTACAAATCCTTCCCTGTGTATTAAACAGGCTCTGATTCAAGAATGGGGTTAGCCTGGCTGTTACCCATCTTCCACATTATGTCTTTCCCAAGAGGGCTGGACAGGAAGTCTCTCCAGCTTAAGTTCTGGAAATTAATACAGCCTGGTCTGAAGGTGTCATGGTCAATATTAAATTAGGACCCAAATGCTAGATGCCATGTAAGTGGACTATTAAATGGTATTTTGAGGGGCGTGTGTGTGCTTGTATGTGTTGGGTATTTTTTTGTTTGTTTGGTTTTTTTCAGATGAGCTTCTAATGCCTTGAGGGATTTCAGTCTGTAAAATGCTCTTCAGCATGTATTTCACTTACTCTCTTGCCCTCATTCACAGCAGCTCCAAACCCGTAAAAATCCAGCCTACAAACACTGGCTCTGTATTTCAAACTGCAGAGTTCTGCTGGAGATGTAGACCTTTAAACCTTTGTAGGAAAGAAACACATGGTTAGAAAGTGCTACTGGGCTTTGCTGAATATGGGTGATTTCCTGAACCTGGGCCACAGTAGTATGAAAATATGAGACTCTAAAGCAGTTCCTTTGGTTGCTCACTCAGAGAGAGTCACATTTTGTGCCTGGGGAAGCTGAGAAGCAGCAACCATGACTCTAAATGTTATAACAGATAACTGAGACACACTACCCAGGGAATCCTGGAAAGGAAATGGAGCCAGTACTGGCATCAATATTTACTTACCTACAAACAGCTCATACCCATCATCTAGTGGTATTGTCACCAGAGATCTGCTGGTACTGCTATTGGAGATGGGTTCTAGGACAGGTTCTTGACTAGGCACAGGTTCAGGTACACTAGCCTTTCTGCAGATCCCTATGTCTGGAGATTATTTTGGACATAAAACTACAGGAAACTTAAAACTGACACAAGTTATGCTGGCACAAAATCATCTTGGAGGCTTTACATGATTTAATTAACAGAATAGCTGTCCAGTCTTCTTTTATTAGGCAAATGTAGCCCTCCAAAAGTTCATGTGACCTTAAAAAATCGCAGACTCCATTTAGCACCGTTTTGGAGTTTAAATAATTCTCATCCTAACAGAGGTCCCTTTGTCCTAGTGTTTCCTCTGACAGTCACACAGCGCTAATGTGTTGGAAAAAAAAAACCCACCTGCTACAGAATATTCTATTTTCATTTTTATTCCTACTTCTTTTCCATTTCCAGTGAAGTCTTCTGTGTAAATCACTTTCAAAACTGTTCACAGCACACCTGGTCTGTACGGTTCTCCTGAGCAGGGCAATGAGGTGCCTGAAACCAGTGTGCAGTCCACATGGTCAGTAAAGACAGAGATAAATAGGAAAAAGGACAAACTGGAACCAGTGACTCTCCACCTCCCCTTGCATTTTATCCTTTAGGTACAACCTCTGGTTTCTTCTATTTTCTTTCCTATGTGTGATTCTCTCAGTTGTGCATCTGACTGATCACTCTTGCTGAGGCAGCAGCTCACAACAGCTGACTCTGCGGTTTCCTTCCTCCACGCACTCTTTCTGTCCCATGCTCTGCCTTTCTGAATGCCTTTGGAAGGTTTCTGCTGTCATTACAAAATATCTTTTTTTTTTTTTTTTTAATTTATTGTTAGTGGAGCTATCTGCTGTGTTAGGTGAATGATTTACTTCTGTCTTGGACTGACCATCCCTTGGTTTTTTTTCTTTGAGACTGGCGGTAAGCAGGGTTTAACCCATAGCTATCCAGTACTGAGACAAAAGATAAGATACTTTGGACAACCAGAGGTCGAAGTTCTAGTTTCTAGTCAGAAGCACATAGGCTGAATGGGCAGACCAAAGACTATATTTATTAAGTTTTTAACATTCTGGCCCTTTTAACAGGCCACTGTATGGCACATGCTGAGGAGGGACTACAGGGAAAGATGGTATCACCCAAATCCTCTGTCAGGCTGGAATCAAGAGCCCAATGAGACCTGAATGAATACCTTTGAATTAATGCATTGTCTGTATTGTTTAACTTAAAGAGATAAGGAACCAAGAACTTTGGACATTTAAAGAAAGAAGGACAATTATTTCCTTTGGTTTACAATAAAATGAAACAGGGTCTTTTTCTTTTTTCTTCTTTTTTATTTTTTGTTTCCTTTCAAGAGGGATATAACATTTCAGGAAATTCCGTCATAAAAGACTAAAATGAACTCAGAGAAGAGCTATGTCTGGAATTTGTAAAGTACAAAGGAAAAGGCAATTAGCTACCCAAATCCTATTGAAAGTCAGTAGCCTTAAGCCACTTTGAAAATCCCAGCACATAAAACTCACTGAAAGCAAACTCTGCAGTAAATGTGAGTGAAGCAGGGGAAGGAAGAAAACAAAAAACAGAATCATAGAATAAAAAAATCATAGTATCATAGAATGGTTTGGGTTGGAAGAGACCTTCAAGATGACCTGGTTCCACCCCCTGCCCTGGGCAGGGACACCTCCCACTAGCCCAGGTTGCTCAAAGCCTCATCCAGCCTGGCCCTGAACCCCTCCAGGGATGGGACATCCACAGCTTCTTCTGGGATTTTGAAGAATAGAGGTTTTGACAGGAGAGCCTAAATCCTCCAGGCACATATGACTTTCAGAACTGAGCACACAGGTTTATTGCTGAATGACGTGCAAACCTCTATTAAACAAGCAAACGTTGTCCACAACCACGTGCCAATGCACCATCTTATCACAAGGGGTGTAGAATGCCACTTTCATGCAAACCATCTGGAAATGTGAGCGGCTGCTTCAGCAAGTATCAATATATTTTCTTCTGATTTTTAATTTCACTAATATATGTTATCAAGTCATCATAAAAAAGAGGTTTTGGTGTGATTTGCCTGCTGTTTTCTTAGAAGTAGGACACAATAATTTCCTAATAGGATGCCTTTCCACTAAATAAATAGCAGATCAGTCATAAAGCAGTAGAACAACAGTGCAGGAATTGCTTGGATTACGATACAGTCATAAAACCAGATCCTGGTGAAAAATGAGTGGTCTTGTCAGACTTTTTGAATGGTACATTCACCTGATACTTAGGGGGAGACATTTTTAGTACAGGGCACAGCAAGAAGAGTGAATCTGAATGCTTTTGCACTGGCTAGGTGATTTACCTCCTGCCTTTCCTCTTTAGTTTTTTTCTCACATGGCTTGCTTTTCGTAAGATTAGGTAGATATGATTTTGTAATTAACCAGAATGTAATGAAATCTGGCTTATCGTTTATCATGATTAGTTTAATATTCTATTTAATGAGTTTTAAAATGCTGCCAGAAAGCAGAATGTACATCCCCTGAATGGCAGAGGTGCCTGTGAATCCCAATTGTTAATAACTGGAATAATAACATTGTTCTGCATTGATGTACAATTTTGGATGCTATTACACTTCACATGTATAATATGTGAAGTATATTATGTGTTACAGCCAGGAACTGCTTCACTGACCTTAGCGCTGGTGCTTTGTTCGTGCATGCTGTCTCAGGGCTACGGCGATGGCTGTTTTCCTCCTGTATCTTAATGGAGGGCCTGATCCAAGACCGATGGAAAGCTTCTCACTGAGCTTCCTGAGCTTTAGATCAGGCCCACAGCTTACTGCTGGCAAGATAAGAAGCATTCCTAAAGTTCCGAACGTTTTGACAATTATGGTAACATTTTTATAATTTTCAAAGCAATTGCTTTTCACTAATTGTGACAGTGATTACAGTATTCAGCTCCTAGCTGGGAAGTTGTTCTTGCAAAGGAAAGATGCTAGAACATTCCTGAGAAACAACAAATGAGCATCTTGCTATACAACCAGGCTGGTTTTCGTGGATCTCTTGGGGAGCTTTGTCACTTGTTGCCCAAGGAAGTTTCAAGCAGACTGAGTGACGGTGGAGGCACACAGGAAAACTCACGCAGAGGTGTCTGCTGGGCTTCCTTGTCCACTGAAACAAGGTTTTCTGAGGTGGGCTACTTCAGCTTAATTGAACTTCTGGAGGTTTCTAAGTGGAGCACCCCTTTCTAACAAGGCATGCCAGGGATTTAATCTCTTTTTCTGAAAGCAAGCACTGCAGGAGTATTTAAAGATAATACCCAGCAGTGGTAAACACCTGCAGGACAACGCTTACCCTGCCACGAAAGAATCCACTGAGCTGTGCAATCTTATCATGCCCTGCATAGAAATAGTGGATCATGAAAAGACCTCCCTTAGTTTGGAAGCAAAGCATGACTGCCAACTGCTTGATATCACTGTTGTCGTGTTTGTCCTGATGGCAAATGATAATGCCATGTTCAGCACAGATCTCTGGGGTTTTCATCTTGATAATTTCACAATGGGTATGTTTAGTCTCTTTTTCTCCTTTGTCACTGGAAGCAATTTTCTGAAGCTACAAAAAGTCATTCATCTTTTTTTTTTCTTTCTTTTTTTTTTTTTTTTTTTTTTTTTTTTTTTTGCAGTAGAAGAGCACAGAAATATGAGGCTGTGTCCTGACAGACAACAAATTTTTGGGTTCACCGCACTTTATTGCTCTTAATTCATGTTACCATCCCATGGCACTCTGAAGGACTAGAAGTCCTTTCCTCAAGTTTGGGATCTTCTAGATACTAAAAAAACAAGGTATTATCACAGTGTAGAAGAAGGCTTCAAAGTAAAAGAGGTTTTGAAACTATGGACACTCATCCAATGGATAGTGACCAAGATTTATTTCTGATTATGATCTGAAACTTTCTAAGTCATTAGGAAGTAAGATTTTGCAGTTTTCACTGGTTTCCACAGTGGAATTATGAAGGATTTCCATTTTATTCTTTTTTGATACTTGAGATAGATTTGTACTGTACTTGTAGTTGTAATAGCAATAATGATAAAAATTACCAGCAATAAATTGATTCATACATTTGAATTGTAGTAACCCATGGGATCCTGTTGTACTGAATACCAGACTACTACCATTAAGAAGATTGGTTGTTGCCCTTAGACCTCTACTCTCCAGATAATCTGGTTAATGTCAGAATCTCAGTGATTCTGGGAAGTCTGCTTGGGCAAAGACACTAAGATTTGCTTGTTTCTCTAAATCTTCTCTTAACAAAATTTCAGAATTTATAAAAATGAATTCACAACCAGCTATGTTGGTACTTCATTGAAAATGTTAACCTGACAACAACCATCTTTCCTGAAGTATTTGGCAAAATGTTCTTTTGGTCTTCTTCAGCCCTAACTGATCCTGAGATATCAACAGTATAGTTTGTTGCAAATGTGAAAGTGAACATTTTAAGAAATGGTATTTGGGTTTGATTTTTTTGCTTTGAGGGCAGAAGTTTGTTCCCTTATTCTCCCATAACTGGGTTACATGACATCAAAGGTCATGCTAGAGAAATAACATCTAGAAATAGATGGATAATAATGGTTCAAAAATTTTAGAGGAAAAATGAATGCTGGCAATGCATGTAAGATGTGAAGAACCCTGTCTTGACAAGAGTCAGTTTTTTTGTAAGAATGAGCTTTTCAAATATTTTTTAAACTTAACTTGCCCAAATTCTACCTGATAGGAGAGAAGAATCACTGAAACGTTTTCTCTTAAAAAATGTACAGACGTTGGATGAAGAACATTTTTTCTTGGAGTGGCTTGGTGTTTTCAAAATAATTTATTTTCAGCTGAAACAATCAACACTTGTGGCCCTGCTAAAATTTCCACCCACAGCTTATTCTCTGAATTTCCTCACTGAGCAGGCAGAAAGGTGAGATGGTTCGATGGAGGTCGGGGCAAAGCTGAAGCAGTGGCCATGTGTGTTAAGACATAACATAACATCAGAAGTTGAGCATCTCTCAAAACTTGCAGCCTGGACTGACCCATTTGACTGCTCCCCTGTTTTGGCCAGCTCTGCAGTAGCCAGGCTTATCAAACATTCTGACTGTTGGTCCACGTGAAGTTGTGCACGTAACAGAGCAGTAAACAGGACGGTGCTTGCTCAGAATTACATGAAAATCTGTATTTTTTATGGACCAAATTCTGGTGGCGGTTGTTCTGGGAGATTGTGTTACTAGCATCCTGTCAACTGAAGTAAAACACCTTGGATCAAGTTTCACAGACTGAAAGGGAATTGTGGCCTCACCTATCCCAACTGGCAAACATAAAACTGAGCAGCCTTGGCATGTGATGTATGGGGAGATTGAACCATGATAAAGGAGGAGGACAGTTTCCAGCTTGGCAAGCCTTGAAGGTATGCATCTGTTCTCATCCTGAGCCATCCAGGACCATCTCAAGCTCTGAATCCTTCTTTCCCCCTGGCACCACAGGAGAAGCTCATTAAGCAGCACCATCCCTTTCCTCAGCCTCCCCCAAGGTATGGAATGAAATGGCCAAGTTCCTTTCACATCCGAGATAATTACCTGCGTGTCATCCAGCAATGAAGCCATAGGAGAATTACAAATGGAAAGCTTTGGTTTATTGAGCAGAAGAGGGAAAGAGATGAAATGTAACAGCTCAGTTTTGTTTGATACCCTGCTGCTGGTCCTCCATCTCAGTTCAATTCCAAGCTTAATATCCCAGGATGGAAGGTGCGTGGGCAAGTTGGAAGGTGCATATTCATGGAACCATAGAATCACAGAATGGTTTGGGTTGGAAGGGACCTTAAAGATCATCTAGTTCCACCCCCCTGCCATGGGCAGGGACACCTCCCACTAGCCCAGGCTGCTCAAAGCCTCATCCAGCCTGGCCTTGAACCCCTCCAGGGATGGGGCATCCACAGCTTCTCTGGGCAACCTGGGCCACTGCCTCACCACCCCCACAGGAAAAAAAAAATCTTTTCCTAATGTCTAGTCTAAATGTAACTCTTTCAGCTTAAAACTGTTACTCCTCGTCCTATCAGTTCTCTCCTTGATATTCTGCCTCTTGTGCTCTGCCTTCTTCATGCATCACCTTTTTTCAGCAGGAAAGGCATCCAGTAGCATGAGCCACTGACATCCGGGCACAACTACATTACACCCAGAGGATCATTTTAAGCCTGCTATTAAGACCAGACTTATTCTCCATGCAAACTGTGATTCTCCAGGTGCAGGTGACGGGTGGTCTTGGAAATGTATTCTGCATTTGGTAACTTGGCTTGGCACTAGTCATACCCAGAGAGTCCTCCATGTACGGGCTGGGAGTACAAGTTATTATAGCACAGTGGGCAATGTTCTACAAAAGCTGTTAGTAAACCCTTGAAAGGAAAAAGGTATAAGATCATAAAAAACTTTGAAACCATCTAGTGGGCAGGAAAAGGATAAACAACAAGTGCCCCTGCTGTAATAACTAATTCCTGAATTTTTAACATTTTGTTGGAGTCACAGCAGGTAAAATATTTAAAGAATTTTAAATGTATAATACAGAGTAAGATTTGTATTCTACCCGTAGTCTTTTTTTCTATTAATTCACAAGCAAAATTCACAGTTTGTCTTTCAAATTAAGTATCTTTCTCATTCTTTTGGTGAAAAAAGAGGTAGGGACAGTTCAGATGGTTTGGTACATTTACTAGAGTATAATCTTTCTTTTGGGGATGGGGGAACCACGTACATGAATAATAGGGGAAAAGAAAGACTAAAGGATGCTCCTCTTTACCTGCAAGCCTCACCTGCAAAATCTCTCTGACAGACACAGAACTACAAAATCTGGTGGCTGGAGTGTTAATAAGGTACTAAATAAACGAAATAATGGCTTAATCTGGACACCTCTTCTAATATATATTTCTGAATATCTGCTTTCAGAACTTATAATCACAGCTGCAAAGACAGAAGAGAAAATGTTTCAGTGCTAAAGAAAATGAATGTCTCATCTGCGCATGTCACAGAGAGTGCTGTGATAATTCTGAAACATAACACAGCGTAGGATGTAGTGTGTCATGGAATAAAGATACAAATCTGATTAGATACATGAAACAGCTTTGTCTACTTAATATCTAGTCTGAGAAATTAGTGGTCATTCAGCAAGCTGGTTCTGTTCCAGCAGTGGGAGTTTTCAATTATTAGAGCTAGATCAGATCCAGGGATAATTTAATATCAGCACTTTTCTGATGGAAGGTTTTCTCCCACAAAGCATCTGACGAGGCTAAGAGGTTCTTTTCTTATGCTGTTTCCTCACAATTGATTTCTCTCCCTGCTTTGCATTTTCCCATAATTAATATTTTATCTTTACTTATTTAATGTCATTCTTTCTTCTGCTTATGTATAATTTCTTTCCTCTTAGGAAAAAAGAAAAGTCCTCTCTGGTGCAAGTTACATTCAAGAAGTTTGATATTGAAAAGGAGGATGGCAGAAAGAGAGAAATTTTTCTTATAATTCCCAATTCTTAAACCATCCACATCCCAGTAACATCTGTTCCCAGTATGACCAATCTTCCTAACCCAGCGACTGACATTAAAAATCCTCGCATGGCTAAGAGTTCAAAGACATAAACCAACTATCTCAGGTAGCAAAGGAGAGGGATTCACAGCTAGGACCAGATAATGTTTCTTGTGTTTCCACTGCTCTGTCAGGGTGTGGAGTTGGAATGAGAGAGCCTTGTTAACGGTGCAGACCAGCTGATAATGACGTGCTCCTTAACAGGATCTGCACCAGAACTGAGCCTCTACCACTGTAGTTTGGTCCCTGAGAGTTGTTCAAATTAATGTGATCCTTTTCAAAGACTGGTGTTATTGCTCCCAGTCTTACTGTCTGACAAGAAGACGTCCTGCCCAAATTTACATTTACTCCAGACACTGAGGACACAAGCAAAGACATTGGCAGGAGAAGCAAGGGAACATACTAATCAACAACCCAGCCTTGGTAGTTAACTATTTTCATGCTTTTGGGTTGAGGCAGCATTTAGCAAGAGGCTTGTCCATATGAGACGTGTAAATGTAGACCTGCCCTTCATGTGGAGTCACTCCCCATCATCCTACATAACCAGTGCAAGGACATACTGGATAGTGGTGGGGGTGCTACCAACACATGGTTGCCCAGCTTTGCCCATGTTTTGTTTTCCAGCTCCTTTCCTGGCAGTGCAGCCCAGTCTGCTGTTGGCTGTACACGTCCTCTAGCAGTTTTCTAAAAGCTGCTTTTTTATTTTTTTTTTCTTTCTTAACCCCTTTCCTCCCAGAAGCTACCATGAGAAAGAGGGGGTGGGGGCTGGGGGTTTAACCTTGGGAACACCTGCAAGGAAAGAGGTGAATGCTGAAAGGAAGAATGTGACGGAGAATGCACAGAGGGAAGCAAAATACTTAGGCAAGCAAATGATTGAATCAGTGACTGGAACAACTAGGTCTCTGCTGGAGATTAATATGAATGAGATCCTATGCTTCATTGACTAAGTTTACCTAATTTCTTGAAACATCAATATTGTTTTCATGTTGCACTTGCCTAACGTAGTTGCAACTTGCTATTGAATCTATAAAGCTATTATTAGTTAAATGGTAATTGGAAAGCAGCAGGAAGGTACTCTGATTATGCCTTAATTATTGCCCTGCACCTGATCTTCACAGAGAGGATGTATGGTCCTACCCTCCCCTGTTGCTCTCAGCATCTCACATCTGAGCAATAAGTGACATTGCTGCATCTGTTTAAGAACAGAACTAAATGTGTTTCCACCGATTTCCAGAATAAGCCGTAAGCCTACAAAGCTTTGTTTGCCTTCCCCTCCTTCCTGGTCCCAGGCATCAAAAGAAGATGTTTGGTTAATGGCTAATTAAACACTTCCCATGAGCAAGCCAGAGCTTTGTAAATCCAGGTTTTCCTGGCTGTGTACTGTTTGGAATCAGCTGAAAGTTGTGAGTTTGCATTTTGCCAAGTTGAAGGCTGCATTCACAGAACTGGAAATTTTGAAGTAAGCAGAGCTAATGCAAGCCAGCAGGCTTTTAAACAGAGGGATGTGAAGTGGAAAGAAACCCCATGACTGTCCCTTCAGGTACAGACCTGAAGATAACACCCTTGATAACGAGGTGCCATGCTGGCTTATTAGATCCCTGGTCATTTGAAATGTAAATCCTAATGAAGGCACAAAGAGCTACAGGAAAGAGCAGTGGGTTGGTTTTTAATAAATGAACACGCTGTCTGCCTCTCTTATCTCCCAACGAATCAAGCATTGCCATCTTCGTCATTAACACTGATAAACACCATGCTCCCAGAAACAGGACAGCGAGATACAGTGGATCAGCTTTGCATCCCCCACTGAGCTAGCACGGGGCCAAAACTTGGGGCATTTTGGCTTTCTGGCAGGGTTGTTGGGAACTAATTGCAGCTCCTGCCCAGGAAAGCACTCAGCTGTGGATAGCAGAGTCACCTAGGCACATGCATATTGCCTCAAAATCCTGGGCATGTCCTCCTGAGCCTGGTGGTGGCATTTAAAACCCTGCCAGGGGAAAGCCATGGCTGGATAGGACAGGGGCTCTTTCTGAGTCCCTGATTTCTTCCCTACTCTCTCAGCAAGGAACACCGATAGGTGAAGAATAAATGCACGGGACGGTCATGACACCCTAATAAAAATTCATCTGTAGGAAATATTTGGCCTGAAAATTGGAAGAGGGAGGCAGTTGTCTTTTAAAAGACAAGCTTGTCGACCCTGTTGAGAGTCCCTATCAACACTCTCTTTACAAAGCAAATTGCTGGAAGATGAATTGGTAGTTTCAGCTCTTTCTACTGCAAGCCATTAAAGAGGCACTGATATGTTAAAAGTGGACATTTTTAGTGTTTACAAACTGTTACAAATGGAACAAGCATTGTACCTCTGCTTCTTAAAGAAGAGAGGAAATGGCAAGCTATTTCTTTACATTACAGAGAAATTCACTTCACTACAATTTTGCTGATCTGCACAGGAGGGAGACACAATTTACCTCTTAAGAGAGTCACCGAGGCTTCACTTGTTGCTGACATCCCTGGGAGATACCACTGGGCTACTTGCAAACATACATTTAGGGATTCTATTGTGGACAAAAAAACAAAACAAAACAAAACAAAAACCCCCCCCCAAAAACCACAGGGCTTCTCTTGAAACATGCAGAAAGCATTTATATATAAAAGAAGATAAAAATGAAAAAGAAACCATTTATATTTGAGGTTTTGTGAGTTCTTCTGGGGAACATCGAGTAACCGAGTATTATCCATTTTCCTGGTTGAACATTTTCGAGGATATTTGCTGAGAAATGCGAAAGACTGCCCAGCTGAGTTGAATACTGTCTGAAATCAGGTCTGATTGTGTCGCTGGTTCTAGGAACAGGGATTTCAGAGGGGATTTGATGTCGTTCATTTGCAGTCATTCACAGTGACATCAGGAGAACTTCTGGAATTCTTTTCTGTATGTTACGTCATAGGTGAAATCTAAGAAGAAATAAACTAATTAGATGGTCCATTTACTAACCTACAACTCCATAAAGATTTCATACTATTTAACCTGGTGACAGCTGTGCATTAAAAACTCCAGGACAGTAAGACTTTTAACAAACCTAAGTCAGGTAAATACTGAGAACATGCATTTTCCTTATTTAGCTTAAAAGAAAGAAGAGAGAGTTTGGTGTGTGTTCACTGACTGCAGAAAAAGGATAGTCAAAAGGGACAATTAATTTTTATAGGGAAAATTCACAGTTCAAAGATGATTTGCAATGTTGGAAGCTTTTCACAGACTGTTTTAATTTATAAAGAGTTCTTTTAAATATGGCTTACTTTGTTTTGATGAGTAAGACCTACTTATTCTTGTTTTTTAACTATCTTTCCTTTGTTAGAACTTCTTTTTCCAGAAAAAAAGAGAATAAAAAGCTGAGATAAAATGAGCTATTCCTTTTTTTTTTTTTTAAGCAAAAACATTCAGAAACTGCAAAAAGATTGTTTGCAAAATGATTTCATTTTGAATATTGTTGCAAATCAATGGCATTCAAAGGAACACTAGTCTTTGACTGTTTTAATTTATAAGAGTTCTTTTAAATATGGCTTACTTTGTTTTGATGAGTAAGACCTAGTTATTCTTGTTTTTTAACTTTCCTTTGTTAGAACTTCTTTTTCCAGAAAAAAAGAGAATAAAAAGCTGAGATAAAATGAGCTGTTCCTTTTTTTTTTTTAAGCAAAAACATTCAGAAACTGCAAAAAGATTGTTTGCAAAATGATTTCATTTTGAATATTGTTGCAAATCAATGGCATTCAAAGGAACACTAGTCTTTTTGCAAAAAGTAATTGAAAGAAATATCATTGCTACAGGGCCCTTTTGGATCAAAATTCCCAAACAAATAATCAACACAAATTTCCACCTGCTCTGCTAAGATATTTTTCAACTTTATTTAAGCGCTTGAACACTCAGAAAGATCACAGATTAGTGAAGAAAAAAACAAAGAAAGTAAAATAGGTCCCCCAATCCTCCAAAGAGCCAGAAGCGCTGCTGGTGAGGATATAGAGGGAACATTCACCAAGTCAATATAAGCTTGAGAAGAGCCATGAAGGAACAGCGTTGTAAAGCATGGACATGACTGGGTGAGCTGTAAGACTAAAGGAAGATACAGGGCTGGTCCAGCCTGCCCAGGGGATCTCTTGGTTCCTGTCACGAGGGGTCACCCCCCTTTGGTTGTTTACTTTTTGTGCTGCACAAAGCCAGATGTGGGTCCAAATGAACAGATAATTTGGTCAGTAGGGGAATCGTGGCTGCAGAGCTCTGTGCCGGAGTGGGAGGAACAGGAAAGGTTTTACATGGAAACATTTTCTGTTTCCTGATACAGAAAGAAGCCAGAGTGCTTTTGCCTTCTAAACAAGAGATTCTTAGAGCCCCAAGAGCAACCACAATTTTCTTCTCTGCCTGACTAGGGGTTACTGTACAAGCAAGGTGGTCTTGAAGGTCCCTTCCAACCCAAACCATTCTATGATTCTGTCATTCTAAAGACTAAGGATTTTTTACAGACACTGTTCAGTGAGTAATTCTGAGCATCTTTGAGAAAACTGTCGTCATGTTGTGAACACTTCGCTAGTGGAAAACAGCCAAAATTTATCAAAGAAATTAATTATAAATTATTTACTCATCTTTAGTCACAGTCTTCTTGTGGAGGGGGAGGAAGAGCCTGTCCGCAGTGCTGTTTGATCTCTCCTCTTTTGTAATATCAGTGCTTTGCTGCAGAGGTGGTTGTATAATTAAGGCAATGGGCATGGGACTGCGGAAATCTCTTTCTTCAGAGGACTCTTTTGGCAAGCTTTTGGGAAAACCTATTGGGGTAGTCCCATGTGAGACCCCATACCAAACTACTGGCTGGATGTACAAATCCCCTTCTTCTCCCAGCATTGAGCTAGGGTCTCTGAATTGATGGCTTGAGATCCCTGTCCTGTCCACCATATTAAGCTGCCTTCTCTAGTTAGATGAGATGTTATTTTGGGAGGGCACTGCTGCCATGGTTATTCATGGCCACCACAAAGAGGGATGATATAGAGCTCCCTGATAAGCAGCCCTCCTCTGCTCTAAATCCACCTCCATCCACCTGAAAACAGCATCCAAGCTGTTCTATTTACTGCTGTTCAGCTCAAGGCAAAAGGGTTGATCTTGGGCTGTGTGCAAGCACCTGTACCCCAGCAAAATGGGTTAAACTGGTCAGGTTCCTGTGGGCCTTAGAAGGATACTTTGCTGCACAGCCTTCAGCTGCTTTGCCAGTGAGTTTTACGTCTTTCCCACCTAGAGCTCTAGCAGGGGCAAATGGAATGAATGAGTGCTGAGGCACAGTGCCACTTCTGCCTGCAGAAGAGGGAGAATGGAGAACATAGATGAGAAAAATTCACAGAAACAGGTAAAAACAACAGACCTAGTTTTGGAAGGCACCAGAAGGACAGGCTCTGTGAAACTGCAAAGTTTTAAAGCACACCTAGCTAATCATCTATTCCACTGAACTGCCCTCACTGGGGTCTACAGATACCGACAATTTAATCATGGCTCAGTTTGGTTCAGAAAGGAAGGATGGGATTTCCTGCTCACTGGAAACAATGTACATTTAGCTAGATTTCTATACAGAATTCCTCAAGAGAGCTCTATCCAAACACAGCCTAAAATGTTACACCACAAGTGCTAGGATCTGACATGACTTGGCAGAACACTTAAACATGTGCAGACTTCCATGGCAATCGAGTGTAAGGTTAAAATAAAATCCAATGACACGGATGTTACCAGAACATCTCAAATACCTTTCAGTGAGTATTCTATACTCAAAAGCATGGGGCTTTAAGGTCTCATACCCAAGGTTACTCACTTCTGGTAGTCCTGTTACAGTGTTGGGAATTCGTTCGCAGAAACTTTCCCCAAAGTTTTGAAACAATTTTTTAGCCTTGCAAAGCTGACATGCAATTAAGGCTACAAAGACCTTCCTAGCACTGAACTCAACATTGCTGAAGCTGAGTTTCTGGAAGATAGTTTTTGGGGGAAGAACAATATCTGTTGCTAGAAGGATTTATTTTGCTAGCAGATTGAATCCCCACCCGACCCTCCAGTGGTTCTTTGAAGTTGTTGAAAAAGAAAAGGACAGCTGGATGAATAATACCTCTCTGTCCCTCACGTGCTCAGGGCTGACAATATAAAGAAAAGGAACTTGGGGCAACCTTCCCACCTGCCCCACTGTGGCACAAAATCCTGGTCACTTGCTAAGGTAGCACTCGCTACACAGTCATGACCCATGGCACTATCATGGGAGGAACTATCAGAGTATATAATAAAAAAATGCATCCGCATCAGGAAAAACTATAAAGATTTGAGTGCTTTACAGCCAAATGATAGCAAAGATGTCTTCAATAAATAAAATTATCAGGAAAATGAAGGATTTCACTGAGGGTGCTTCATTATTAAAACAGACACATGCACACAAAGAAAACAAAACCAAAACTAATTGGCCTGTTTTGTGGCAAAATAAGAATACTCATATTTATGCAGGGAGCATAGTAGTGTACATATCTACCTACTCATTAGAGGATATGAAGCCTTCATTGACAGAAAGATTCTAATTATGGTATACCCACCTTTGGTCTGGAAACAATTATCTGCAAATAAATGTTAACTACAGCACAAGAATGAGTACAGAGCAAAATAGGCTGGGTGAGTGACTGGGATGACAGTGTTGAAATTGTCACCCTACTTTGGCTGGTAACAGAGGATAAGTGTTGGGAATCCATTGGGCACAAAGTGGAAAGGTCCCATTTCAGTTGACAGGAAAACATGCTTAAAATATCTCCATAATGGTGGTCAACGCTCATTTTTACCACTGAAGCAGCAATTTAAAACAACCTGGACTCAATGGCGTAATGAAGTTGGCTTCAATAGCAAGAGACAACCAAGTAAAACTGTAAGAGAAATGGCAGAAGAGAAGAGAGTCATAAGGAACACCTACTTGCTTGGAATGGTTCTCTCCAGCTCCCTTTCAAATGAGATTTCCTCCCAAAAGAGCATTTCTTATTCAGAGCTCCTCTCCAAAGAGCCTACCTTGATATTTTGTTAGGAACATAATTTGAAACATTAAAAAAATACATATATATATATACACATCAGAGAAAAGCTTTGCAAAGATACTTTAGTGTTTGCACATGCTAAGCTGGAAGAAGAGCCCCCATTTTCTCCTCTACGTGCATGTCATGTTTCAGCTATGCAAAAGTGATGATAAAAGGCCTGATCACCTCGCCTCAGTAACAAACCATTGTCCACAGGAAGGAAGCTGCAACCTCAGGGGCCCTGGATTGGTTTGGCAATTTACCTGATAAAAGCTGAGTATCCCAAAGACCATAGAAAAGGATGAGTTTCTAGGTTTTTCCCTTTAGGTGAAGGCAGATTTTTTTTTTTTTTTTCATGACTTTCTGCTCTACAGTGCATCCTGCCTAATACCTTTCAAGCTGTGTGCCAACTCTCTGGCCTTTTGATTCAACGTCAGTCCCAAGGGGTGGGAAGTGCTTTTGTGAAGTGCCTTTCAACTCACAGGAAGCTGAGAGGCTGATGTGAGCTTTTGAAAAAGTCTGGAGGCCTGGCCATACATACTTATCTAATTTGAGGAGCTCAGTGCAGCAGATTGTGGAGGTGGGCTGATTTGTTTCTCATCTAGAAACAGGTGCTTGTTTAGAACAAACCCGCTGACATGAAATGACTCCTTTTTAGTGGTGTGAGCAATGTGGCAACACCACTTGCCTGTATGTCACTAATAGAGATGGAAACTCGATGGGAATAAATGCCTGAGCTCCAGTAAATCTAGATGTGATGTCTGGAAACCTTAGGGGAGAATAAGAGTTTCTCAGCTTTTACACTTCAACATTAAATAAAAATGAAAGTGTTTCAAGCTTCATTTTTTCCCTGATATATATACATTAACATCTTTATATGTGTTTCCATGTTGTTCTATAGTCCAGCATTCTGTAGCAGCTATTTCCTCTGGGACATTACTAAACACAGGAAGACTCAGCAACCACATATAAAAATACAAATACAAATATATATATATACACACAAGTATAGCAGAACCCTAAGTTTTAAAATCCCATTGACAAATATTTGACTTACTGGGACAGTTATTCTTTAACTCAACTTACAACAGAATACCATTTTCCCTTTGAAAATTATTAAAAATTCACAAAGAGGTAAAGTGATCACTCAGTATGACTACCTTTTCCAATAATTTATTAGAAAACCTCTTAGAGAACTCATTTGTAATACATTATCAACAGATCAGGCTATGGCAACCTGCTACCCAGCACAGCACACAAGGTAATTTTCATTTAATGCACCTCTGTCTTTAATACATGATTCCCTGAAAAATGAAATCAAACATTGTGAAGAACTGGGAAGGTTATAAAGAGGAAGGTAGCCTCAGTAGAAGGTAGCAGGTATTTGGGCTGCCCCAGCATGCTGTCAGCATGTCACACAAGGCAAATCTGCCAGCCGGGACATGGGGGACAATTCCCTGTGACCTTACCCATTCCTTAACCTCCCTGCTCCCAAGCCTCATTTGCTAATTCCTGGACAACGGTGTGCTTGGGAAGCTGATGATGGAAGCCCTGCTGTACCCCACCTGTCATCAAAAAAAGTCATAAATGGGAGGTTTGGGTGGAATGGCTCTAGGTTGTGGCCTTGGTTGAGTCACACATTGTGGGAACGTGTCGTTACGAACCCACAGGAGCAAGAAAATCAAGGCAAATTGGGCATGCCATTTGGGGCAACGAGTAATAGCTTTTTGTCCAAGCTGCCTATCCGTAATACTGTCCAGTTGTGCTCCTTCTCCCCTTCCCCCCCCTCTTTTTTAACCTTCTTTTGAATATTTTTTACCCTCTCCCTCAGTTGGGCTTGAGTGATGCTATACATTTCATCATCACTGCATTTAAGCTCAAAAAAATTACAAAATGTCTGCAGAAACAAAACCGACTAAGAAAAACGGAGTTACTATGGAAACATACATTACAATTGAATCGACTGTGACATCTAAAGGACCTCGAGGAAATGCAAGAAGACATTTCTTTGTGTCAGAATTGCTTGAGTTGCTCTTCTCCTTTTTAGGAGTTGGACTCTGCCTTAGTAACTCCTTCTCCTGATTTCACCAAGAATACTCAGGGAGTAAAATCTGGCACCAAGGGTCTGGTTTGGGTGGGGGGGGTTGTTTTTCTTGATCCACACAAGCTGTGAACCAGACCTGATGTTTGGTGGTTTTTTGCAATTCAAATGTCAAGAAAAGGACTTTTAAATTTTGGATTTGAACTGGATTAATTTCTGCATTCAGTCTGTGCGCAGAAAAACAGAAGGAACCAAAAAGAATTTCAGAAATTCAATGAAAAATTGCAATGATTGGAATCTGTACAATTTAAGACAAAATCCCTTACTAGCGCAGTAATGCATGATAAATACTCCCCCCACGGGAAGGCAGAGATCTGCAAAATACATTAAAGCAGCCAACATGAAGAACTCCCCAGCTCATCAGACGGGGAAAGGGAATCCTGATTTAGTATCTGTTTTTTTCTGAACTGCATAACTACTCCTGATCCACCCCTCTCTCAGATAGCAGATAAAAGCTCACTGTCACCTAAACCTGCAAGATTAAGTTTCTCTTCTCATCAGTACTAGCCCTTACATCAGTTTTAGACTGTGAAAGAATTAAGGC
>NW_010112611.1:0-4419 GCF_000699245.1 Pterocles gutturalis | reverse complement strand
GTGGTGGTCCTGACACCAAGACACTCAGTAATACCTACAAGTAGGACCAAAGTCACTCTGGACCGTTCACACGGGAAGACAATCCCTACTCTAAAGGTATTACCATGTCCTTTAAGCAAGACACAAGTGACTGTGACAATCCAAGTGAGAAGACAGTGATGAATGGTTAATATAATGCAGCTATCGTAAAACTACATATGTCTGGAATTCATTTATTTATGTGTTATTAGTTCATTCAGATTCTATCCATCACACAGCCTAGTCACATTAGCTTAGTTGATATATTGTTTGCTGACTGTATGCTTGTCCATTCATTTAAATAGCAGTTACAGGCAGATGACATGTTCTTATAGCAAAGGTAAGATCTGCTGTCTTGTGCATGGCAGTGTGATAATCCTGTAAGCAGATCATATACATGGGTTCTTTAGTGTGTTGCATGCATTTACGCATGGCTTTGAAGAAAACACCCTTCCAGAACCAAGGAGGCATTGCTCTTATTTATTAATGTTCTTATTCTTTTTATTTCTGTATTGCTTCTGTAGTTTCATCTCATTTAAATATATTTCTACTACTGTTAAAAGTGCATCTGTGTGCATTTATAAACCTGTGATTACTACACCTATCAAAATTTTACTATTTGGATTAATCCTTTGGCCAAGCCTACACATTTCCACCCATCTTGGTGGGGAAAGAAATTATCTTTCTACAGAAGGTATGTGAAGTAATGCAGTTACCTTCATCACACATACTGGAATCCTTTTTTACCAAATATGAAGAATAAGTATAACTCAGGGAAACTAGTCTCCCTGGCTTGAGAAGAAAACTGTTCACTGAGATGTATCTTCATTTGAAGCTCCTCAAACTCAATAAACTTTAAAAAAACTCTCTTGGTGCAGTTGGAAATACATCTAGTAGCTACATCATGGTGTCAGTTACACTACTGTACTTATTTTCAGGTTTTCTCTGTCATCCCTTTGCTGTATTGTTCATCACAGAGAACATGTTATTCAGATATGTTCCTGCCACTTTAAAAAAAAATTGTGCTAGAAGTAAACAGTTTAAAATTGTACAGTTTTAAACTCTGACAACTTATTCACCCATACCTGTTATCATGCTTCCACTTGAGCATTGCATAGCTTGCCCGGCAGGCTAGAAATGTATGATTGCCAATTTCTTGATGATGGAACAATTTTCAACAAGCACAGAATCATTCTCAACATCCACCTTTAGGTCATTGGTATGTTTTGGGGTAGCACTGGAAGTCTAGTCTTCCCTAGGTGGATGAAATAAACTAATTTTAAGACATGGGAACTTTGTTTTTCCCTTGGTTCCTTTTCTTCTGTTGCAAGGAATGACTGCTGCCTGATCCCACTGTGCCCAGGCTGGGGCACTGGGAAGCATAAATGCTGGGCACTGGAACAGGTTGCCCTGAGAAGTTGTGGATGCCCCATCCCTGGAGGCATTCAAGACCAGGCTGGATGGGGCACTGGGCAGCCTGCTCTAGTTGCACCTGGCAACCCTGCCCACAGCAGGGGGTTTGAAACTAGATGATCTTTAAGGTCCCTTTCAACCCAGGCCATTCTATGATTAGCAGAGGGAAGACCAGTTTGCAAATAACAGCAATAGCTCATGGCTGAGGTTTGCTGAGGTCCTGGTTCAAGTAAGTGGGCTTCTACCAATCTTATCTTTTGGGATCATATTCCCACTGCATGATACACATTAGTGTATATTTCTGCACTAGCCTACCAATACTACTGCAATTAGTTTTGCTTTCATGGTGTATAATGCCACATGGAAATGGGTAGAGAAGTTTACTCTCAGCAGCAGTAATGGCATGTGAATGCAAACTACAGACATCGATTTGAGATAGTGCTGATATGTCCTACACCTCCCATAAACCAAAAAATATGTTGGTATGTAGCAGAGTCATCTCTCACTTACAATACTTTTATTCTCATCTACCACCACTGATTTTAATGAAGTTACTTTTGATTTACACTGGTATGCAAAGACAGTGAAGTCTATGTTATACAAATATATAAATATAAGGGCTTGAAAGAGGCAGACAGCTTAAAAACTCAGAGACCTTGAAAATGTGATTATTTGGAAGTACATACTAAATCATGGTAATTTGTGAGTACTTGTCTCAGATGACAGCCATGTTAGAAATGGCTGAAAACTTATCTCTAGAAATACATGACAACAATTACTACAGCTATATACTTTCTGGATGAATCCTGGTGGTAAAAAAAAATGTACAGATAAACAAGGCAATATATCTGTGTACAACTGCTGTTTAAGTGAACGGAGTAAATATTGCAGTGTAGTAGTAAATTTCATACAACTCTGTATTGCTTCCACCATCAAGCTTGATATATCATGTACCGTCTACGATGGAAATTTGCGATCTGAGAAAAATAACATGTGCTTGGGATGAAGCCTGAGAAAAATCCAGGAAAAACTCTTTTCAAAAGCACTTTCAGCTACAACTTGTCTGTTTCCAGAAAGACCATAAACAAATGAAACAAGTTGTTACCAGAAATGACAATTCTCAGAATCAGAAAGTTCCACTAAAGAGAATATTAGCGCTGATTCAACTTTGACAAAACACACACACTGAACCTCTCCTCATTTTCTTTCCAGTTGACCTTATGATCCCTGAGGCCTTCCAGAAACTCTGCAGCTTCTGACAACCTCTCCTCATGATCATGATATAGATACTCTTGTTTGAAGGGCTTAAAAAAACATCATGGAAAACACCCATCCAGCTCTAAAAAAAGCTGAAAAATATATGATCTTATCTACACTCTCTATAATATCATTTCAGTAATCACCAATCTCAAACAGGAACTGGTATAAAATAAAGAGTCAACAAGGAATATTTATTACCTTAGTCTAGGAAGAAGTGGGAGTTTTCTCACAGCATATTTTCAGTTAATCTAAAAAGAGGTGTCACCTTCAATTTATTTCTATTTTGTTTGTATGCCAGGCTTAACATAAAGATAACTTCTTTTGCACTGATGGGAATTTGAATTATTCATTAAATGCTGTACTTAGTACCTTAAGTATCCCATTTTTAGGGCCAATAGATTACATCTGAATTCACATTGCTTCCCTCTTAAAATTGAAAAGTTTGAACAAGTGCATATATCTGTTTGTTTAAGCTGTTTCTTTTTGGCTTTGGTAGATTTGTCCTTTAAAAAATAACTTATCGTTCTATATTATAATCTTCCTGTGTCTACATCATTGTTGTACCTGAGGACTGAATGTTAATGCCTCTTTTTAGACACAAATAGCAAAAATATTGGTTTTTGTTGTTATTTGGTTTGGTTTTGTTTGTGGGTTTTTTTTTTCTGAAGACGTATGTTTAACTGCTGTGTATCAATATCAAACTACAAAAAAGAAGTTAATGAACTGGCACAATGCAAAATTCTTCTTTCTTTCACAGACATGCTAGTTTTGTTGTGGCTAAACATTAGATACCGTGTTACAAAAAGCTCACATTATGCTGTATAGATGAATAAGCTCTTGCTGCTTCTAGTTAAATTTAAAAATTGAAAAACAGTGAACAACTTTATCATATTTGGAGGCAACCACTTGCCATATTCAGTAGGGGTTTTTAGTTTTATGCATATCTAAACACACACAGTGTGAAGGGCTATAAGGCTTTAAATCAGCCTCTGATTGTTTAAGCTTCTGAAGATGCAGAAAGATGAAGATGAAGCTGAATGAGGAAGCTAGATAAATATCCATGGGCTATTCTTTTTATTATTTTGGGGTTTCACTGAACCATAAAAAAGGACAGCATTAAAAATAAATCTGAGCAAATATTACACACAATTTACACAGTGCTATTACATACAAAATATTCAAATATCTGCCTGCTCACCAAAAGTCACTGGCAGGTCCTACAAACTCCATTTAGTGCAAAGACCTTCATTAGATAATGACCATGTTTTGCCTTTCCCAAGTTTCTAGACAATGCCTTACTTTTTCGTATTTAGTCTTCTCAGTCTACAGTAACTATTTGAGAACTCTACTTTTGCTTTATTATTTAATTTATATATTTTTAACCTATACAGTCTGGCACAGCTGCTAGGTTTAAAGCTGGTTATGTTTTCAGAGAACTTTTGGAGCAACAGCAGTGTACCAGTTCTTACTTCACACCTGATTTACTGGATGGATTATACTGTATTAGGAGAACTTGAACTCTCTGAAGGGAGGCAAGAGCTGCTTCTCTGATTCAGACCTTCCGCACAGTTGAAGGGTATTGCTAGTCTGAGAGAAAGCAAGCTGAGACAAGGTACTTGGACTGCTACTACTACTACTACTACTACTACTACTAGGACTGGATACAAACCATGTTTCTATTTCTGGACAAGAAAATTACGTCCACAGAATCACAGAATCACAGAATCA
>NW_010112610.1:0-37742 GCF_000699245.1 Pterocles gutturalis | reverse complement strand
TTCTGTCTCAGGCGTCTTGACCTGGTCTCTGTCAATAGGAGAAGAGGAAAGAGACTCAAGTTGCACCAGGGGAGGTTTAGGCTGGATATTAGAAAAAATTTCTTCACTGAAAGAGTGATCAGGCATTGGAACAGGCTGCCCAGGGAAGTGGTGGAGTCACCATCCCTGGAGGTGTTCAATAAAAGTGTAGATGTGGTGCTTAAGGACATGGTTTAGTGAGTTAGGTGGTGTGTGTTGACAGTTAGACTTGATGATCCTTGAGGTCTTTTCCAACCTTAATGATTCTATGATTCTGTGATATATTGTTATAGCAGAGTATAAAGATGGCTTTCAGCGTGAATACCATAAAACCAAAAAAGTTTACAAAGCCACTAAATCTTCAGAACTAACCTTATTTATACATATAGTTGCCTCCAAATATTAAAGCACACCATGGTTTTGTGCTTCACTTGTGCTCTTTTAAGGTTTAGAGACTTATGAATGTTTAAGTCTTGTCTGTGGCTGTTTAAGGTACTATCAGAGAAGACATTTGCTTTGGATGTACTTGCACCTCAAAACAGCTTCAACCACAGTTAGCTGCATCTCATGCAGCGCAGAAATGCTGAGAAGCAACATCAGGTTTCCCTACGGAAAGCTTTTCTTGTTGGCTCTTGTGTCGAGCTGCCTACTGATATTGTAGTTGCTGGAGACGCCCACGGGTGAAGCAGACAGTACCAAACACAGTCGTGTTTTGTCCTCTGCTATGCAGGTCTGTGACAAGCCAGCACGACCACAATAAGAGGTTTGATGTTAACATCCGACATTTATGCATGTAGCTGGACTGCTTCTTCTATGGAGCAGATGGTCTTCAGGCTTTTTATGCTGCTCCCTGTAGATACTCCTTGTAGCCATAATGTTGCCCCTTGCAGGTATTTTCCTCTGAGCAGCTGTCTGAATGGAGAGTGGCCAATTTTTATCAAAGAGATTCCAATAAGGGCAAAATCACTATGAAGTTAATACACTGGAGACTGGAACTGCACAGAGCAGTTTAAAACATTTTTGCACCATTGAACCCAAACTGCAGATTACATTAAAGCACATTTGCTTACAGAGCTTGACAAATTACAAATGCGTAACAGTCCCTGACATGTCCCCAGGATAACTGTCGCTGAACTAATTATTCCACGTTGATAAGATCAGACAATTTTCCCTTTGTCAATATGCCTCAGCAAGCCAGGTATGATAACGAACAGAAAAAACCTGCATTTTTTTTCTACCTATATGATTTTGTCTTGCTGTTGTTTTTTTCTTAGTGTGTTGATAGTTGCTTATATTTGGAAATAGATGATCTTTGCAGTTTTACTGACACAGAGATTCTTAACATTTGTATGATGATTCCATTTGTCCTTTCTTCCTGCACCAAGTGCTGGGTACAGCAAGGAATGTGATTCTCTTCCACATTATACTTATGGACAGTTTTGCAGAAGTTTCCTGTAAAGTGTGCTGCCAGATCCAGTTAGGATTCTGCAGATAACTCTTAAAGGAAAAAGCCTGTTCCACCAGCTGACAAGCTGTTGTCGTGATCCTGCTCGTTTGTATCAGCAAAACTTCCATCCACCTACAGAATATGTCTGCTATGCCTATCAAATACCTTTCAACTTTTTTTTTTTTTGTTCTAATTAAGTGCCCTAGTAGACGAATTTGCATGGTGAGCCACAATCTGTCTCCTGCTGGGCTCCAAGAAGAGCATTTTTTTTTTTGTTACTTGCAGGATGATTGCATGCACAAGAAGAGTATTTATCTTAGTCTTCTTTCATATCCATTGTATCTATAGCCTGTTATTTACAACCTATATTGTTTTGCCCATTTCTTGAAGTCCTCCTCCTGAGAGAACACTATGGACTAAACAACATCTTTCATGTGCATACTGGTACTGCTCTTTCTAGTTCCTTACGTCCTCGAGCATGAACAAGCACCTCTCTATGCCAAACTTAATTTTGGTTCAGTTTAAAGATGAATCCTGCAATAAAGTCTCCTTGCTTAGGCTTCTTCTGTTGCTTCCAGCAACACCGCATCTTGTTTCTGCAGTGCCTGAGATTCCGGACAGTCTCTGTACTTCTAAAGCACAAGACATACATTTTTTTTATCAATGTAGTCAAATCATTAAGGAACCAGGCAGGAAGAGAAGTACTGTAAGCAGTGAGATTAACAAGGTGCATCCAGCATCTCCAAAGAGATGCTCCCCAACCACTGCCATCAGCAACCTCTCTACAGTATCTCTTGTTCAGACCTGTATTTCCCCGGGCCCAAATACAGCACTGTAATTTCATCCCACAGTGTTTCCCGGTAGGGTACAACTCAGCATCTCTTGTGGCTAGCTGGGAACCATGCGCATGCTAATTTGCAAGCTAACCTAAGGGCTGAGTTCTCCTTGCCTTCACTGCAGTATTGGGGAAGGAAGGACTTACCATTTTTCTTATCTGCTACTGTTTTTACTTGGTACTGGTCAACAGAGTCCAAAGTTACTGGGTGGGAGCACACCTGCAGGCTAATTTCTGTCTGAAAAACATCTAAAAAGGGTGTAAGGGAAAGGCACTATGAGCCAATTAACATACACAGGTGGTTTTGGGTTTTTTTTTTTACTCCTTATTAGCTCTATCTCCACATTTTGGTGTGAAAACCATCTTTTCTGGTGATTTACTTCAGGATTATTGTGTTGCAAAGATTACAGTTTCCGGCTTTCAGTTTGTAGTCTATTAAACATGTATTGCTATGGCAGAGGGACTTTAGTTTTTAATTTTATCTTTAAGGAGAATGCTGTTTACGACTTTTTTTTATAGCATTGATGATTGGAGGACAGAGAATAGTCCCCCAGGGCACATGAGAGGGCTTCAGGTGTATGACAGTTTACAGTTGTAACACCCTTTCAGAACACAGGTTTGTTTCCCATACTGAGACTCAGAGCTAAGTGGCCCAAAGCTCCTACTGCCACGGGTGTGATCCAGCCCAACCCTGCAGGGAGGAAGCAAACATTTTCAGTTGCTTTTCTTGTCAGCTGGAAGATGTTCTAGTAATGAGCACAAGAGCTGGAAGCAGGGAACCATTTTCCCTTTGTAGTCTTAGTACTGATGAATAGACAGCAAACAAACTAAAAACTGAAAGAAAAAAAAAAAGCTTCCTGGCTTGAATGCAGAAGCCTAAATACGTGGTAGGTTTTGCATGATTCAGATGGTAGCACTGGAAAAGGAACACAGGAAAATGCTCAAGACTATGAACTTTGCTGGGGTGAAAACATGCTGGAGGTCTGCAGGCAGAGGAAGACAAGCTGGAGCCCAGGAAAATGAGAAGAGAAAAAGATTTTAAAAAACAAGGTTGCAGTGGCAACCTTTCAAATTCAACAAGAAGTCCGAGGAAGCAAAAAAATTGAGGATGGAGGCAAGGTTTCCAAAAGGAAGGACAAAATATTTAGCTCTAGGAAAGCAGAGAGACAAGGACTGAGACAGGAAGGTAGTAAGTGTAGCCACTACAGCCAAGTTTTAAGGAAGACTTATTTTAAAGGACCAAGTTTCTAGAATAAAGGCTGTATTCTACATTACAACCTACCTGTCTCTCACCAAGAAAATTATTCTTGATTGGAAAGCAGAGCACACACCTGGCTAGCACTCAGCTAACGGGGCATCAGGAGGAAAACAGATTACTTCCAACACTTGGGAAGGAAAGCATTGCCAACACTAAATCCGGTGGTAACATTTTTCCAAAGCCCAGCACTTTGTAATGCACATTTTCCTGCACATTTCGTTTTTCTTCATGACAGGCTCTACTCTTAGTTTACAAGGACTAGGTCTGTATGACGGGACACATAGCAACACAGTGGGTGTGATTTCCAACATGTCATGACAATTACGTGAACTAAGCAACCACTGAATTTATGGAATTCATGTTCATATCTGGTCAAAGGAAAGAAGTGTTGCAGTTGACTACGTCAAATTCCTTACCCTGCTGTTACACAGACTTGAACCCTATGGACCTTCTCAAACATCACTTCACTAGACAGTTAGGGCAGGGGCTCCTTATCAGGTCCTGGAACAGATGTGAGCCATTTCTACACAGACACAGACATTGCTGCCTGAAGCCAAAGACAGGCACCTTCTGGACAGGCCATCCTTTGGGGCCATGGTCTCATCACACCATTAGAAAACAGCTCTTGTGAGTACCTCCAGTTTCACCTGTTAGAAGTGAGCAAGCAGAAGCATTTTTGGGGGACACCCTGTGTACCTTTCCTAAACTTCCACAGAAAGTTACTCTTGAGTTTCCTGAGGACCCCATTTCTCCATGAAAACCTGCAAAGGTTCATTACTTCCCATTATCCAATTCATTAATGAAGAAAGTGAACAAAGGCAGCCTCTGTACCAATTGCTGAAGAATGCAGTAGTAATCAGACACCAGCTGGACTTTGCACCAGGGATCATGGACAGTACTCCTCCTAGCCCAGCTGGTCAGCTGATTTTCCACCCTATCCCTAAGTCACTTATCCAAATGATTTCTCTCCAATTTGTCTACGATACTATCAGAAACCAGGTCAAGAGCCTTGTTAGAGGTAAACATTTTCCATACTCCCCTCGTCCACAGAATCTGTTGTCTCATCATAAAAGGCCATCAGGTTGGTCAGGTGTGATTTACTCTTTGTAAATTCACTCTGGCTGTTCCGAATCACCTTACAACACTTAGGTAGACATGGCTTCAAGGAGGATTGTCCTACAATCTTCATAAAGAAAGGGGTCAGGGTGATGTAAGGGATCAAAGGAGCAAAGAAAAGACTGCAATTGCCTGCCTGGGGCCCTGGTAAATCATGAAAGGCAATCATCTGCCACAGGCCTTGTAAGAGCTGGAGGAAACAAATTTTTGTCTCAAACATCTCAGTTGTAAAAGACTGCAATCATCTGCTGAGGAACCTCTAATCTGACCCCTTTGCTGATAAGAGGCACCACCTATCCCTGAAAGTGCAAAATGCCTGATAATTTGGCTCCCTTGAAGTTTGGGACTCAAGGACTTAAAGCACCTCCCTAACATTCTGATAATTAAGAAGACCTTTTCATGCTAATTGAAGAAGTTTAGGTGGAGACCTGAGGACTTTTGTTTATAAAAATGAACACTGGGAAGGCATGCACCTGCCCTCGGAGGACTCCCGAGAGGCAGACCATTGCTAGATTCAAGGGTGATATCTTTCTGAAATCCTTCCTTTCCCTTTTTTTCCTTTTCTTTTTTTTTTTTTTTCTCTTTCCTCTTCAAGCTTCTCTCTCTGTCTCTAACTATACCCCTGGCACATAAGGGTAACATCATTAGAAGTTTCTTAGTATCAATAAATGATTATACAAGTTTTTAGCATTAATAAGCAACTGTGAAGTTTTGGATAGTGGTTGTTACTTAGTTTTGGTATTGTAATTATGATATTGTTACACTGCTTGTAGTTGTCATATCGTTGTAAGTTTTAGTGTTGTCAGTTGGTGGTAGTATTGTTACACATTTTCTTTGACAAGTCATTTGTCTCCTGTAATCCTGCTATATTTTTACATCTTTTAATAAAACTGTTGTTTAAATGAATCTCTCAAAGCACTGTTCTAGGTTACCATACAGAGATCTGAAAGTGAACCTTGCCCTCACCCATCGAGTGGGATGGGACAGCTGGCTGACCTATAGGTCATCTTCTGGTCTTTGCAAATGGGTAGCACATGACATTTACCTTTTTACACTTATCAGGAACCTCATCCATTACTCTCCTGGGGCACAAAAGCAAGAATCACAGAATGGTTTGGCTTGGAAGGGACCTTAAAGACCATCTAGTTTCAACCCCCCTGCCTTAGGAAGGGACATATTCCACTAGCCCAGGTTGCTCAAAGCCTCATCCAACCTGGCCTTGAACACCTCAAGGGATGGGGCAACCATAACTTCTCTGGGCAACCTGTTCGAGTGCCTCACCACCCTCATAGCAAAAAAATCTTTTCCCAATATCTAATCTAAATCTACTCCTTTCAGCTTAAAACTGTTACCCCTCAACCTATCACTCCACTCCCTGATAAAGAGTGCCTTCCCATCTCTCCTGTAGGCCCCCTTTAACTAGTGTAAGGCTGCTATAAGGTCTCCCCAGAGCCTTCTCTCCTCTAGGCTAAATAACCCCAACTCTCTCAGCCTGTCCACATACAGACAGAAGATGGATAGAAGTGGTAGCTCTTGGGCAAGGCATATCACAGAATCACAGAATCACAGAATGTTAGAGATTGGAAGGGACCTCGAAAGATCATCTAGTCCAATCCCCCTGCCGGAGCAGGACACCTAGATCAGATCACACAGGAACGCATCCAGGCGGGCTTTGAATGTCTCCAGAGAAGGAGACTCCACAACCTCTCTGGGCAGCCTGTTCCAGTGCTCTGTCACCCTCACTGTAAAGAAGTTTTTCCTCATACTCAAGCGGAACCTCCTATGTTCCAGCTTGAACCCATTGCCCCTTGTCCTATCACTAGATGTCACAGAGAAGAGCCTGGCTCCATCCTCCTGACACTCACCCTTCACGTATTTATAAACATTAATTAGGTCACCCCTCAGTCTCCTCTTTTCCAGGCTAAAGAGACCCAGCTCCCTCAGCCTTTCCTCATAAGGGAGATGCTCCATTCCCTTAATCATCTTTGTGGCTCTGCGCTGGACTCTCTCCAGCAGTTCCCTGTCCCTCTTGAACTGAGGGGCCCAGAACTGGACACAATATTCCAGATGCGGTCTCACCAGGGCAGAGTAGAGGGGGAGGAGAACCTCTCTTGACCATATAAAGTTTCCAAGAAAGGAATGGGAATGGGAAGAAGAGAGAAGACAGACAGCAACAAGATAGGATGTTGCGCTGCCCCATCCTGCAGTTCTGTATCTGTCACAGCTCAGCAAGGACCAGCTGTTCCCTAAGGGCCAGGGGCCAGAAGCTGAGGGAGATACCATGACTGGTAAGGCAGGGGCCTCACCAGCCCAGGTCCCATCCCGACAGCACCCAAGCAAGGCAAGCAGGACAGGGATGGTAACTAGGGTCAAGTCAGAGCCCAGATCACCAGGAAACCTTGTGGTGATGAAGGAGAGTCAATGTCAATTCAGGAAGTCAATCCATAGGCCAGCATCAGATCCAGTGACAGTAACCAGGGTCAGACATAGTCATGATTGACAGGCAGCTTCACAGTGGTAACATAAATCTGAGGCCAGGCAGGAAGACTGTCCATGGGCCAAAGTCTGCATCAATGGGCAATGTCCATGCCCATGTACAGGCACAATTGTAACAAAGCTGGAGCCAGGTAGACCTTGAACATCACTCAGGCAGGAACTGAAGCCTAGGCTTGATCTTAAATGGAGTTCCTGGGCCCAGGAGCAGGGGCTGGGGGTAGAATTCCCACATATGGATGATCAGGATCATAAAGACCTATTAGTGCTCTCAGAGCTGTGACAGGATCCATGGTTTGTATAAAGTAACCCTACTGGTGACATTCACATTGTAAGTTCCTGCCTCATGGGTATCTTCAATGCCAGTGAATGTCCTCATGCCCACATGTGTCAGTTATCTTCACGCCATGTAGCACTATTTTTTCATATCTTGCCTGGACAAGGCCAAGGGCTGGCTGTAGTACTGTGGCTTCAGTCAGCACCATAAGGAGCAGGAGAAATGACAACTAAGAGCACCTGGCACAGTCCTTTTAGCATGCAGGTGCAAGCAGCAATTGTGCAGTAAGTGTAGCACAGGCTAGAGGCCAGCCCTAAGTGCAAAGTACTTTAAGTGCAAAGGCTTAGGGGATAGCTACTGAGGCAACACGTGAAGCAGGCAGAAAGGATGTGGCCAGTCTATTCCAAAGATCCTAGCCCTACCAAAGCAGCATAGCCACAAGCCATCATGTAAACATGGTGACAGAACCAAGATTCACTCCTTGGTAAAAGAGAGGAAGATGATGTAGCTTTTTCAATTATTGGGTGAACAGGGTCAGCGAGCAAACTTCTCCCACTATTTAAAATATAATCGTCATGGGTCAATGGATTGAATAATTTCCTATTGAAAATAATTTACTCAAGCACTTAAGTCAGCTTCATTTATCATTATGCAGAACAAAACCCAAAATAAGTTATTGACAGGAACTATGTGTTGTTTGTACTGGGTACACTTAAGGCTGCAATGAATCTTCCTTAACACAGGCAGTGTAATACAGGCGCTAAGCTCCCCAGAAAATGCAAAATAAAACCTTCTCAGAGTTGCCAACATTACTATCAAATTCTCCAGCAGCAACATTCCCCGCAGACTTAATGTTTGGGCATTCAGCCACAAAAAAAAAAAAGTTATTAGGACAGCTGTGCCAGACAGGAAAGTTAAAAACCTCCCAAACAGTTCCCTAGTTTAAGAACAGAAATGACGGAAGGGGAGGACTTTTTTCTCCAAAAGTGTTTGTTTTTAATTCAGCATACAGACAGAGCTAGGAAATTAAAATGTTATGCTCCACTGGGTAATTATATCCAAGATGCCTAGAAGCATGCATCTTCAGGAATGGAGTAGTACTGAAGGCTTTTTAAGTACTCATGAGAATTAATCAATTCCCAACTCCAAGTCAAACAGAGGAAAAAAAAAAAAAAGATGCTGAAGAGAAAAACATACCTGATGTGTTTTCTGAAGTACATGCTGTTAGGAGTTCATTAGAAAAAGCTTGGACTCAAGATCAGTGCTCACTTGCAACTATGAAACCTTTTAAGAAGGAAGATCTGGCACTTATTTTAAAGCTGCTTTTCATCTACAGGAATATTTTTTCAATGCCTATTTAGCTAACTGCAAATAAGCACAACTTTCTACTTTTAAACTAAAACAAGACAAGGCATAGCCTTCAAAAGTTTATTTCAGTATAAAAATTGTTCACTGAGATATCTACAGAGTTTTTACTGTCAGTATAAAGGTTTAAACAGATAGAAAGAATCCAGTACCAAATTTCTGAAAAAATATGATTCAAGACTATGAACAATAATGAAAAGGCACTTTAACAAGAGATATCCAGCAACAAATATAACTCTTATGTCACAATGAATGTTTAGTTAAACATTATCTAACACTTTATAAACAAAGAAATTAATTACAGTCTGGTAAAAGTGAGCAACATAGACCGGACAAGAGCAAATTCAAACTCCCTGCACTTCAACAATCACACTTTTCTTTCAAGTGAAAAGGAAGCAGAGAGAGGAAAAAAAAAACCACAACACCAACAAGAGAAGTCTTCAGTCAACTATAAGCTTACAGCACTTTGTTCAGATGAAGAACTCAAAGTTCCACAAAAAGAAATGTAAGTAAACTGGGTAGCAGCATAAATACTTCACGATATCCCCTGATCTGTATGTTAGATTTGAGAGTTTTATACTTGTATACCCAGACAAAAAAAAAAAAAAAAAAAAAGGTTTCTACAAAAATAGAAAACCTTATTAGAAGCACAACGATCAGACTAGCATAAGTAGAAAATAAAGGTGTAATGCTTCGGAATCCACTGCGATCCCTTTCCAGTAGCAATATTTTTCCACTGCCAGCAATGAAAAGTACCACAAGTAGAAATCTTCCACAATCAGAAAAGAAAACAGACTATGACAATTTAAATGAGTTTGATTTTTTCTGGTTAAGATTCAACTCACTCCTGTATCTTAAAAAAAAAAAAAATAGATTCAGACATGCCAAAAAGAAACAATATGTTGGCATTTTCAGCACCAAAGCATGTTTGTGCAATAAATAAAGAATAAGATCTTAATCATTCACAAATACGAGGCAAATAGGGGAAAAAATTGCCAACACCCCCAAAAAAATTTTTTTACAATTATTCAGAAATATGAAGTAAACAGAAAAAAAGCATTTCAGTGTTTGCATTTTTTTCCCCAGTGAAAATGAATAAGACCTCTGATACAGGAGTGCTATCAAGGCTTTTGCATCTTTTTTTCCAGATACATTTTTCTGTAGGTCTGAAAAACCTCTTTTGAGTCTTTGACTGGAATATGAAGAGCCTCACCATCTCCATCCAGGATTTGTATAGCTGTATCAAGTGGAATACTGTCCTCAGCTGAAAGACAGACAGAAAAGCAGGTTAAAGCAAAAGAGTCTCAAATGACTCTACTTATGCATGTGGTACTTAAGGCCACCCACTGTCAAAAAGGATGCCAAACACTTCCTTCCTAAGGCACCTCAAATTTAAATCCATCTCCAATGCATCTTTAAGCACCAAATGGTCATTTGAGCATCTTTGTAAGAGAGACTTCTAAAGAATATTAAGAAAGGTGTGAATGAAAAACATGCATTTGTGAGAGTAAGAGAAGAAACAAGAGGAAGGGCTAAAAGAATGGCAGACACCAATAGCCAAGGACACATTCAACAGCAATAAAATATGTAAACAAAGCAAAATGTGTTGCTTGCATCAAAACCACAACACAGATAACTTGTCAGCAGAGGACTCGCACTCTGATAAGAAGAGGATGGCAGCAAGGTTACAGCACGATGAATGCACTGTTTCGCTTCCTGTTAGACCACTAGGAAAAACAAGACTATAGCTAGAAAGATACTTAAAGCAAAGAATCAAAGACAGCAGGGAACAAGCTCGCCCAAGATTTACAAAGGATGGAACAACCAAGATCCTGAGATGAAAGATGCCACTGTTGTAACTGTTGACTCCTGAAGGGTACAAAAGACCATCCAAAAACTAATTTGTCAGTCAAAAGAAACAAGGAAGATGTGGTAGCAGCACCACTTTTCCTCTGTGTGTCACACAAGTAATTCTGTCCAGATCACTGGGACACATAGGTCCCAGTACTTGTGAGCACGGGCTCATGTGCAGATGGTGTCAACTTACTGGGAAAGACAAATAAAATAAAAAAAACACAAACACTTTCTGTTTTTATAGTCGCACACTAGATTTTGTTATGTTACTTCCTACATTTTAAAGTAGGAAAGAGCTAGCTCGGTCTTTACCTACAGTTTAAAACTGTACTTGAATAATGTCACCAGTGCTACCTCTGATTCAACTGCATACCCATATGCGGTAAAATTCCAACAACATAATTCTTAGTGCAATAAAAATCTCCACAAATCTTTGAAACTCATATGTCTACTCTACAGTATCCATTTCAGCCACAGAGCTGGTAAAGAATAAGTTAAAGTACTTTATTAAGATTTGCTACTCTAAAGGAGCACTTTAAAGCAAGCAAGGACTATTTAACTTATATTTCAGAATGGATAATCAGCAGTCATTTCACCTGTAGAGATCTCTTCCAGCTTTTTTTGCTTCCCTGAATTACATTTTAACCAATCTTCTTTTTTACTCTTGACACCTAAAGAGAAAATTAAGAAAAATGTTTTTGAAGTTCCTATATCACACACGTCTTGGTCTCTAGCCAGCATCAAGTTTTAACACATATACTAGCACATGCCTAAGGAAATTTCCTATGGGCGTAAAAATAACTGCAAGGGCTGGTAAGTACAACCTGAGATTTGGTTTTATTTAAAAAACAAATATAGCATTTGACACAAATACGCTTCACAATGCACCACGTAAAATGTCAAAAGATTGGGGATAGGGAGGAGGAAAAAAGGCAGCTTAAAGCAAAGATGGCGAAGGTTACTCAGACTGTGTGTGGGATATGTCTGGCCTAAACACTCTCTCTTCCTCAATGCTGCAAAGGATCTCTCCCTCCTCTGCCTATGCAGCCAGATTCATACACAACCAGATGAACACTGAATACAAACCAGATCAGCTTTGGTAACTATACCAAGGGAATCTGCTTGCTACAAACAAGCCAAGCTATCTTCTACAAGTAGGTTAGAATATCTTCTTGCAAAACTACTTGAAGCTGACATGCTCTAAACTACTAACTGTATTCTGTAAAACTTAAGGAAAAAGAATAGAACAATCAATTGAAGGAAAAGCCTCATGTTCTTTTTCAGATTAACACACAGCTACAGTCTGTCAGAAAGCTAGCTAAGCTATTTCAACCTTCACCTTCTACAGTACCACGTTTTCACTGGCTGCAGCTTTGTATAAAATGAATTTAAAAAGGAGTACATACTTCTTACTTGCGAATCAATTTACTTACAAATTAATAATCAAGATAGCATCATACCTGCCACAATGGCTTTCTCTCTTTCCAGGGAATTCTCTGCAGATACGCTTTCTTCATCAGTAGTTGGATTTCTAAACAGGATCTCTGGACACAGCTTAAATTCAAGTGCTTCCCATTTGCATGACTTCTCGGTTTCTGAGAGAGAAGCATCTCTTTTTGCATCTGTCCTGTTTTGTGACACTTTGGGCTTTACATGCAAGACAGGTCTGACAGGTGATGTCTCTAATTTTGTCAGATATATGCGTTCCTGTGCCATACGTTTAAATGCAACTCTGTTCAGGTAGTGTTTTTTTGGTTCCCTTTGAAGATGCAATTTTAATCTGTTATTTCTTCTATTTAAGTATAGCAGGTTTTTATCAGGAAACATTTTCTCAGAGTACTTGTCTTTGTTTTGACCATCAAGATGTCTCTCTTTGTTTAAAAGATAGTTTTTAGAGATAGTCGAAGATCGAGCCCTTTTTCTCTGCAGTTTAAGCACAGAGCGATCTGCTAATGAATTCTTTGGTTTCCAGCCATTTTCTCTGTTCAATTTTTTAGCTTTGTCAGTATTTATCATGCAATTATGTGAAAGCTGCCTGGAATCCTTTGCTTCAGATGGTTTTAGTCTTTCCTCTTCCACCTTTGTTTTCTTAGGCTCTCTTTTCCCGATCATATTTTCCTTTCTCTTACGTTTGTACGACTGCTCCTGTGAAGGATGAACTTTCATAGATTTATGCTGAGAATATTTGTGGTTTCTTGACTTTGAGTCTACAGTGCCTAAGCTTGGGAACTTTATAGCATCAGCACAATAACTATTCAGCTTTTCATTATTTATTTCTGCTGATAATTTGTCTCTCTCTTTGATATTAATTCCTACATTTTGCCCAAGTATCTCCTTTTGTTTCTTACAGTTCTGTTCTTCAGCCGAGTTCCCTTCACAGGTGTTAACTTTTTGTCCTTGATTGATTTCAGCATGCTTAATTTCAACAGCTTCTGACTTCGTAAATTTGTGAACGTCTGTTTTGGATTTCACGGCCAAAGCTGTTTTGGTTTTATCTTTCGAAAAGGACTCCATTTTGAAAACTCTCTCTTTCTTTTTGGATAATTTTGTCATGTCTGCATCTGTATTACCAGCTTTCTCTGACAACTCTTCTGAGACTTTATCAGAATTCAGTTCTTTGCCTAACACTGGGATTCCTCTGTCGATTTGCAGCTCTTCCTTACAGTCGCTCGTTTTAGATTTATCAACATCCTGGTTTTCAGCAGAATTAAGTAGTCCAATTTTTTCCTGTTGTGTTGTAAGCGGTTTGTATTCATTATTCACTGTTAGCCTAGCCTTTTTGTTCATTTCAGAGGTGTATTTACATATGTCCCTTTTATTTTTGCTAACATTGTTTGGGATTTTTTCAGAAATTGACAGGTTTCCCACTGCACAGGTGTTCTTCACTGCAGCATCAGAGTTACTGTTGGTTTCCTGTCTCTCTGCAGAGCTAGTATTTTCAGCTTTCGAAAGTTGATCATCATTTTTCTCTGAAACAGACATTCCAAATTTACAGAGGCTCTGTGGCACTTCATCTGCTACAGGTAGTGAACCCACTGAAGAACCTCCAGGGTTGGAGGTTTTTAGTGGTGATGTTTTCTTCTCACATAGTTCATTCTGACTAGGCTGAATGCTGCCTTCAAGGTTCTCCTTCTCAGCTGAAGCCTTTTCTGACTGCCAACTTGCCACTCTCTTGCTGTCACTAGAGGAACACCGATTGTGTTCAGGAAACAGTTCTTGCATCTGATCAGAGCTTAACACTTCAGTTTTTGTCTCATCTACTGGGTCCTTCAAATGAGAATTCTTGTCACTGATTCGAGTCTCTTTTTGGGGTTGATTCTCCATCCGCTCAGCCACAACATCATTTTGTACTGGGTCTTTTGTTAGCATATCAGCACCTTCAATGCCATATGGAAACTCTTTCATTAGTTCAGACAGCTGATTGTTTAGACATTTAACAGGTTCTGCTCCAAAAAGGTTCATCTCTTTTTCTGTGCTACTTCTACTGGACATACAATTTTGTTTATTGTTGTCTCTTGGAACAACGAATGCATTTGTTTCAGCAGTTACGCTGATTGAGAAATCTAGTGAATTCTGAGCTAACTCCTGGTTTATACTAGCAAGGATTTCTGAGTCATTTTCAGGATGCTTGAAAGATGCACTGAATGACATTTTTTGTTCTGAGGTAGAAATTGTTTTAAGAGGATTGTCACTGCTTTCTTTCTGCAAATGACTTGTTGTGATACTATCCAAAATCTTACTTACTTTACTCCTGCAGATTGATGATCCTTCTGACATCTTTTGCAGCAAGTTCTCTCTTTGAGGAGTGTTATTGTTCTGCTCATTTTTATACAAGTCCAGCTGTTGCTCCTTTTGCATTGGATCAGACGCATTTCCTTCTGATGAAGTACCATTTAATGCATGCGCCTCAGGGACTGACCTAAAGATACATGCTATTTGTGGATTATAAGATGTATCACCTTCAACAAGAGAACATACATTAGAAATACAAAACATCTGTTCTTCCAACACAGCTGTGGATGTATCTCCTGCTTCTAACACAGTTTGCTTGTCTTTATGGTCTCTTATACCTTCTTGAAAGATTTGACTAGAAATATTTATGCCCAATTGAGGAAGAGAGGGCTTGTTTTGTAATTCAAACAGCAGATTTTCTCTGGCATCTTGTGCAGACTGACTAACTTTCCTTTGGTTTTCATTTGCACTCACACTGTTTTTTACTATTCTGTTTCCATCAGCTAATTTGGTCTGTTGCAAATGTGAGTCCACGTTCTGCACCAGAACATAATCACTGGGTGATGACTGAACAGTTTCTTTTGTTCCTTCATCCTTTTTCCCCTCTTCTTGCAAGCTACAATTGCTTCCAGAGTCAGTGACTGGATAGGTTTTCCCTGCAGATGTTGGATACTTGTATGCCTGCTCACTCTGTGTCCTCTGTTCCGAAAGTACTAAAGGAGAGACAACTGCAACTTGGAGTTCAAAACTTTTTACCAAATTGCAACTCAATGTATCAAGTTTTTGTCCTACAGAAGCAGTTGTTAAAGGCAAAACTGCTTCGTCTGTACTACCCAAAACATTATTTTGTTCTCTGTCTTTTGTGGTTTGGCTGTAAGGTGAAATCTGATTTGCTGTGGGGCTTTCATTTGACTGGCTACTTTTCACACTTACAGATTCTGACGGATGCTTTCTCCACAAGCCCAGGCATGCAGTTAGCTCTTCCACAGAGTAACTATAATTGTTCTGTTTAAGAGATGTATTTTCAATAAATGGCGTTTTTTTCTGAGCTACATCACTCTGGAAGTTAGCTTCACCAGATTCAGTTGTTTCTGATGCAGGAGAGTTTGGGTGAACCATAAATGCCTGCTCACCTTTCAAACTTTCTACCGTCTTCTCACTAGGATCTTTTAGTAAGCTTCCACCTGACACAGATGTATCTACCAGTGGTTTTTCACCACACAGGAGACTCGTCAATATTTTATCAGCTGTAGCACCAGCTGTCTTCTCTTTTAATACATTTGTGCTGCTCAATACAAACCGAAAAAATGATGAGTTCTTGGGGTGAGATGGCACATTCTTTGATGCAGTTTTGATAGAGCTATCCACTTCACTAAAACCTGAAGCATTATTCAAGGATGTCACAGTTCTTTGAGAAGAGGCTAAGGCATATTCATCCCTTTGTTCCGAGATGGAAGTGCTCTCAGCATTATTTAACTGAGCTGGGAGTTTACTCTGAGAGGGAACAGGAGCAGAGTTTGATGAAAGGCTTCCCTGTTCCACTTGAGGGTTACTTTGAGTCACCGGTAATCCTCTGTTGTCAGCATTGGCTATGATTTTGTAGTTTCTTTCTTCAGGTGAAGAGTTAAGTATTGGAGGCTCTGTCCTCACTACTTCAGATAGGGAAGGTGGTACACTTTGGTTGGGCACCCACGGAAGACTATTAGCAAAAGTATCTTCATGTCTTGAAAGAACTGGGAGAGTGCTTTTGTCATGTTCTGAAGCTGTTAAGAGTTTTCTTTTATAGTGATGCAACCTTTCAAGCAGGACACATTTTTTTTTAATGGCGAGCAACCTTTGAGCTTCCCAAGCTAGTCTGTCCTTTGTAACTGTTCTTCTGTCTGCTGCTGCTGCTGAAGAAATTTGAGAATTAACAGGCCCATTCATTAAACTACTAGTCTGGCTTTCCTGAACTGAAGCAGGATCACTCGTTGGCTTTGAAGCAGCCACTGAAGCAAGAGTTCCCATTTCTTGCACAATATCATGCAGTTCTTTGGCAATGCCAGTGGATGGCACAGACATTTCATTAAAAAGCTGATCTGCTGTCACACTTCCACTTGAAATACAGACATGCCTAACTGATTGACTGACTTCTCCAGATTGCTGTTTCTGACAGTGTTGCTGAACACTGTTAAAACCAGAACCATTTTTTGGATCTGATGGGTGCCTCTGTTGGCTAAGGGTATATCCCTTAGGCACATTTTGAACTGCCTGTGGTACACCTATTGAAGATTGTGCTGCAGCTCTTGAATCACAGTTGGCAGGCAACAAAGATGGCACAGAACATCCACTAGGAGCTTTTGATCCCACCTGACTTGGCCGATATTGTAGCAGCTGTCCATTTGCTGAAGTACTGTGATTCAGTGAGTGTAAAGCTTTAAACTGAGTGTTGGGATGATGTATTTGGTTTTGGACGTGTTGCCCAGATGTACCAAGAGACACAGAATTATTCTGGGAATTAATGCTACTTTGATATAACATTGAGGTTCTCATAGAATTATGCTGCGGTATTTGCGGCTGCACAGTGTAACTGTTTGTGGTGACATACTGAGGTTCCCATGGTACATTCCTCACGTTATTGCCAGGATTAGTTTGAGAAGACAATGGAGGTAACTTTCTATGGGAATAACCGTAGGCATTAGAGTAGTTTGTCCAAGAAGTCTTAGTCATCTCTGCCCGCAAACGTGATGTCTGGTTGGGAGGTTTTGGAGCTATTGGCACATAGGATGGTGGATGTTGATCAACTGAGATAAAACCATCATTACCAGCTACAGATGCTCCTGGTAGGGCCTGATCTGAAGTTCTGAATCCTTCAGTACTTACAAGAGGGAAGGCAACATTGCTACTTGGCAGATACACTGTTTGGTTATTTCCAGCATAAGTGCATGCATTTGAATAGTCATTTCTTTGAGGAAAAGCATGTGAACCAGAAAACAACTGAGTATAACATGCTTCTTCACTTTGCAGGTTCTTCTTTGCATCAGCATTCTGGAGTGGTCTTACATTCCAGTCCATCTTTTCTTGATGTCTTTTTCTTCAGCCAAAACCCAAAATTCTTAAAAAAAAAAAAACAAAAAACAAACCTTAATCTTTTTATCAAAACCTATTCAAAACCTATTTAACTTACCAAGAAGTGATTCAGAATGCATTATGAACAGAACCATTGAACTTAAACGGCTAGGTGGAAGAGCAACTGCATTGGCACATCCCGTGGACATCGATGTTGTCAATATCAAGTTGCATAAATTATTTCCCAGAACACAATTAAGGTACAAAAAGAGAAAGCAGGAACTAACAACTCTATTGACTGTCTAATAAATGACGAAATCCTCACATTATCCTGCTAATTCTATTGTCATTCAGCTTTTTAATTTAATGATAGATTCCTATAATCGCCCTCTCATCTGGAAATTATGGAAAAACCCAATGTGTTTGTACAACATGATACAATAAGTAATGCTTAAGAGCTGAGCATAAGAAGCACCTACAGGATATTATACAGGTCAGAGTTTTCATACAAGAAGACTGGATTCAATTACACCTTCAAATACAACAAAATAAAGGAGAAAATTAATTTAGGTTCAGTAAAGATCTCTCATAAAAATGTGGCACACGTGTTTTTATTTTACATGCTCTTTCCTGACACTGTGGGTAGTTGCTAATTTTTAAGAAACACAAGTCTGTGACTCTAGTAAACAGCACATGAAGCTACAAGCAAACCACCCCCAATTCTGTTTGGTAGCATTAACTTACTCAGCATGAAGCATGGAGATAACCTCATCACCTCTGCTATTGCAGTAAGTACACCTCCAGGAGGTGACAAAGTCACTAATCTCTTCATGTGTTATATTCCTGACTTTACGTTGATCACCAATGAGCCCAACTGGGTGAGCACAGGACTTCTGAATAACCTCTGGAAAGTTCAGAGAGACAGTGTCAGCAAAGCCATACACTATTTCAGTCTTCAAAAATGGAAAAGTGCAAAAAAACCACATGACAACCTAGAAGTATGAATACGGTCTGCATCTCAGTATGTTCCTCTCAGTATGGTCAAACCTATCTAGGACAGAACAAACACCTTACTTTGTGGGGGGTGTTAGACAATTTCTCAACAAAATGTTTCAAGTCATTTCTCCCACATGACCCAAGGCTCCTGACTTTCCTTCATGGGCTCTTTTAGATTTTAAGACTCCCGACTTCAAACTTAGGAACTAGAAGCCTCACTCAGATCTAGCCTATAAGAGGCACAAAGTTAAAGTTTTCCAGGTGTTATTATCAAGATTCAAAGATAGCTCTATCTTTCCTTCGCTCTCTCTTTTACTTTTTCTACTCTTAAAGTACATCAGTATATGGAATCCATAAAAAACAACAGTATTAAGGCAATGCTTACAGTGATGCAGGAATGACAAAACAGGCTTTTGCATCCAAGCTAAAGGTTTTGGACTGCTAATGTTACACTGGATATTTCCTGAAAAATAATCAGGGGATAAAACAATAATGTCCTTGAATTGCATAACTGCTGAAGAAATTTAAGACATTTATACATTCCAGAAACATGACTGAGATATGTAAACAAGACTAAGATGCCAACTAGTAGTAATTGTAAAATCCTCGCTAAACAGAGGAGAAACTTTGACGACATGCACCACACAACCTAGCCAAGGTCACTGTGTGAAGAGTAAAACCTTGGTTTTCTGAATTCAGCTAATAATGATAATGAACAAAGTTTGCAACTGTGATCACAAGCTTAAAATTTTTTATAACTTTAATACATCAAAATATGCCACCTTGGCAGGAAGCGCTTGTCTAAGGAAGAATATTTGAGAAAATCAGTATCAGTACAAGACCCTGAAAGGCGTATTCCTCACACATGCCTGCTTCTCTCCTTCACCTGCTACTTTCTCACCTTGACCACAAACCTCAGAAACCATCAGCAACTACTACACAGGCAGCTGCCAATTCTTCATTGATGGCACATAAAAATAGAACAGAGACACGCTCACTGAACATAGGAGTAACAGCACAGCTCTTCAACAAATCTGTCATGTGACTAAAATGCCTACACCTAGACTTCTCTATCAGATAGTTTTAGGCATGTCTCTGGCCTCTGTCTTACGTAACATCCCTGAATCACTCTGTAGAGACACATCACATTCACCTCACAGCGCGATCTGAGGGGAATTTGGGCCATCTATACAAAGGACAGTAAGTTCAACTGTTATGGGTTTCTATTCTACAGGAAAAGCAACAATACATCCGAATAGTGGAAGGCTACGTTCGCTTCAGTTTTCTAATAGCCTTAATCTACACAAAACATCTAGATTAATTTCTGGTAGGAAAGACCTCAACTTTTATTGGTGATGTCTGTTATTGATTACTACTTCTCAGAGGCTCTCCTTTAGGAAAATAAACGAAGTCTAAAACCCAGAACAAATTGTTACAGGCTTTTGGTCTATTGGATTGGGTAAGACTCCAGCAAAGATTTAATACTTCATTCACTGAACACTAACTTAACATTAAAGTCTGTACACCTGCACACTGGAGCCAGAAAACACCTGAACAGGGAAAAGATAGGGAGGGTATGAGACTCGTCAATGTTGTGTCAGACTTGTGAAACGCAAACCAAAATCACAGTAACTGTTCACCCCCAGAGGGTATCGAAGGCACACCCAAAACCAGGGCACTGTCACGAGTCAAGAGGATAGCAGGACATGCAGCTACATCCCTTGTCCTACACATTGTTAGAAGAGAAAGTCAACATAAATGCAGCAGAAGGCCACAGAACCACGGTGTGGGAAGTACTGTGCCAAGACTGGACACTAACTGAATGGCCAACCCTGAGCAAACATTTACCATTTCTGCAGAGAGCAGCTTGGCAGTAACCAAACTGCTAATTTAGCATCAATGTATTTAGCATTTTGGTTAAATGGTAGGTGCAACAATAGAGCAGGTAAGACAACTGCATAATGATGATCAGGTAAACCGCTCACTTGTCAACTGGTTTCTATGATTCACCAGGTAATATGGACAACAGTAAGAGTCGGTTAGAAGATCAGTATTGTCTCAATCTTGTCATCAAGGAAACGGTACCTCCAGTTAGACTATAACATCCCTTTTGATGGGCTCGATGCAACCTAGGAGCCAGACTCACGTTTCAGGCAGGCCTGCTGTAGCAACTTACGAGTGGAATGAGGTTCCTATACATACATGAGGCGCAAACACTCCTGGAATGGAGGGCAGCATGGTACGAAGAGACCGGGCCATTCTCTGTTGTCAGGGAGGGCCTGAGCAACCACATAACTGCAATCAAGGAAGATGGATGTCAACCGCTGTCTCAGAAACAATAAATAAAACTTAAACTGAACTTTACTCACTATAATGTCATTATAATACCAAAACACACCTCCATCCAGAAGGCTACCAGCCTCTGAGGTAGACCACACCCCAGACACTCCCCTCTGGGCATGTGCAACAGTGCCACCTGGTAGAGGTGGAGATAGGAAAATGAGTTATGGGAAAAGGTGGAGATTGCTGAGGCAGAGGAGGAGCAAGGTATGTAACTCAGCAACTTGAAGTGGAAACTTTCCCCAACAAGGATCAACACCAATCACCAGGGCTGGCAGGAGGCTGCTGGATCCAGGACCATAGGGACACCTTGGACCCACAGTGGTAGCTATACTCCTCTTTCTTCTCTTTACTTTTTCTTTTCACTCCCTTTATCTGTTACATGTCACTTTACGGACACAGAATAATAAAGCTTTTACTGCTCAATTGAAACTAACTCCTTTGGCGTGTTCACCTTAATTTTGCACTTTGAGATCTCAGTAAAGAACCATCACGAGTCCTTAGTGGACTGTGACAACGAGTTCAAATGGAGTGAGCAACTGCAGAAGGCAACAGCAGAAGGTTGCTGAAATTAAAGGGTGTAAAAACATAGCTCACCAACTATGGGCTAAGACCAGCAGCAGAGGATCAAAACACTGAAGATCTCTACTACCTGAATAATCAACAATTATGGAGGCAAACATCCTTCTCCAGGCAGTGTCAACACACAAAGACAGATGTTTCTGGAGCCCTCAGAGATGGTCTCTTAAGAGCCAACATAAGGATCTTGTGGACCGTAACAGGCTGGGAGAACTTACTCTGGGGTTGCTCCTATAGCCAACCCCTGACAAATGGGCTAGATAACAATATCTGGTAAGATCAGAATGCAAGCATGCATTCTGTGTGTGTGCATGTGCCAAAGACTAGTCTACTCGGAGGGCATCTGCCCCAAGTTATCAAGTCAAAAGAAAATATGTTCATCAACCACCAACTGATGGTATTGAAGACTAAGACAATCAACACCTGGATTAAACAGTAACCAGGGAAGTTCAAAGACATTTTTTGAAACAAAAGTATTCAACGTAAGTGTAAAACAAGCGTGAATATTTCAAGAGGAAAATGCTTTGGAGTGGATACAGGACTAGTCAAGCCCTGTGGGACACTGCCCAAAGTCACCCTTCCAATATCACACAACCTCTACCTGTGCCAGACAGAGCATCTTCTCCATCAGATGCTCTAAGGAGCCCAGCCAGTATCCAGCTAAAGGACGGACAGTGCAGGGTGCAACAAGTAGGGACCCACACCTCAGCTGTGTGTGTGCAAACTCATGGGATGCCTTCTCACCAGCACGGGGATCAGCAGGTTATAGGGAACACAGAGCTGGAGCAACCCCAATTCCCACAGAAGGTTTGTACAAGAAGGTGTTTTGTGCTTGTAACCCATACATCAGGGGAAGGTGGAGAGAGAGAGGCATGTCACAGAAAAAAAGAGATTAGAATTTCCTGGGACAAAAGAAGGGTGTTCAGCAGACTGTCACAGTTTAACCCCAGACAGCAAGTAAGCATCACACAGCCACTCACTCACTCTCCTCCTCTGTGAGAGAAGGGAGAGACTCAGAAGGGAAAAAGGGAGAAAACTCATGGGTTGAGATGAAGATAATAGGTAAAGCAAAAGCTGTGTGCACAAACAGAGCAAAACAAGGAATTCATTCACTACTTTCCATCAGCAGGCAGCTGTTCAGCCATCTCCAGGAAAGCAGGGGTTCATCACGCATAACAGTTACTTAGAAAGACAAGCACCACCACTTTGAACACCTCCCCTCTTCCTTCTTTAAGCTTTACACACTGAGCGTGATGTCTCATGGTACGGAATACCCCTTTGGTCAGATGGGGTCAGATGTCCCAGCTGTGTCCCCTCCCAGCTTCTTCTTGTGGAGAAGCTGGGAGGGCAGGGGCAGTATGAGAAGCTGAAAAAGTCCTTGGCTTAATGTAAGCATTGTTTGGCAACAACTGAAACATCAAAATGTTATCAACATTGTTCTCAGCACAAAACCGAAACATAGCCTCATACTAGCTACTATGAAGAAAACTAACTCTACCCCAGCCAAAACCAGCACATAGTGGTTATCTCCCAAAAAAATTCTCTGGCAAAGGGGTCTCCCAGAACATTGGAGACTATCCAGTTCCAATCTAAAGAAACTTAGAGCAAGGAGACTGAATTCTCTGAAGGGTTCATAAAAGAAAGTGTGAGAGAACAACAGTGAGCCAACTTCACTTTCTCGTATGAGTAAACTGAAGAAAATTTATACCTGTCCTTAAGTTTATGGTGAGTGGAGTCAAGATCCCTGGTATGGGATCTGGAGACACCTGCTCTCCTTCCTTCCTTCTGCTATTTACATTGATTCTTAGAAGCCTTTTCAGGTTTGCATCCATTAATAGAAAGGGACCCTTAATTTGGAAGCAGTGTTTGGGGCAGCACCTGCAGGGAATCAAAGTTGTTGTGAGTCCAGGGCTGAGTTAGGGACTCGAAGAGGGCTGCTTCTCCTGGGAACAAAAGGGAGAGGCCAGAGAGCCAATTACCTTGAAAACGCCACCCAGAGCAGGGCCATCAGCAGCTAACAGCTCTTCCTAGCTCCCTCCAGGCAACTGTGCCCCCAGGGAGACTGTGGTACCATGCCTGGAAGGGGAACTGCACCGTGATGCATCCCCAGCCCACATCCATCACAGATGCTGGGATCCCTGAGATGCCAGTGAAGAGGGTCCAATTGATTCAGAAGCACTTGAGCCTGACAGCCCATCCAGCCCATTTACTTTTTCTTTATTGCCCAAGACTCCTGCCCACTCAGCCTCAAGCACTGGCTGGGCAACCCTTCCTGCTTACCCCTTGCTGCTTTGGATCTGACCTAGTCAGTGAACTGCCTGGAAGCAGGGTGGAGCTTTGCATAAAACTTCACAAAATATACAAGACTAACAACATCTGCAATGTACTTAGTTGCATCACTTTCCTAACTTCCCACTGGAATTCTGTAGCACAACCAGGAGAGAAATAGATTATCTGGGGCAACATCCAGTTTTAGCCCTACAAACTCTGCTTCCAGGCCTTTGCTTTTTCAGTTTCAGTCATTTGAGATTTCAAAATTTCTGAAAAGACCACAGTATTTCCATTTCAAAGAGAAACTATGGACAAAGAGACTCCAGATCCAAAGTCTTCTCTGCATCTGACACCTGGGGGTGGGGGAGGGGGTGGCAAAGCCAGGTCAGGATGACCATGCTTTCCCCCACTGAGTCATGTAAAGAAGCGGTGGAAATGTGGGGTCAGTATTATATTATATGGTATTTCTGAGCACACAAAGGAAAGAAGGGGCACAGAAGAGAGCAGAAGTGGGATATGATACGTGGTCAGCAAGTCGAAAGAGGGGCAGTCTAACTAGAAAATTTTTAATTCCCCAAGCCTGTTGGCTGATTGAGTCATTCATCTGAAGCTGGCCTGCCTGATAAGCATGCTCATGCAAGTCTTTGCAGATCCTAATATTAAGTTTTGCATTAAGTTAGATGAACTGAATTAAGTTTAGCCCAATACTGGTGAATTATTGGATTAACTGTCATTTTGATCCAGATAAGCACACTACTGACTGACATTTGTTACTGTACTGTTATTTTAAGATAAACTGTTTACCCTAAAGCTGCTGGTCTGGTGTCTGTTACCATATCCTGAATCTAACTCAACCAGACTTCTCCTCAAGCACCTCCACTCATGTCAACAGACAGATGCTGTACTGGCCCTAGCCTTGCAGGAGGTGTCTGAACCAACTGTTTCAGGGCCTTGACCCATCTGTGGGCACCAGATGCTTTTATGGAGGGAACTACCTATTCCCTTCTTTGATTAGAGGAAGTCAGAAGGATAAAAAAGCATAAAGGGAAAGTTACCCTGCCGATTTCTCTTAGCTCATGATCTTAGAAATGCTGAGCACCGTTCAAACGTGGCTGAACCCCAAGTTGTCTTCCCCCTACAGAAGGGAACTTAAAGTTACCCCAGGAACTTTTTGAGGCTTTCTGAGCAACTTGATCTTGTGGAAGGTATCCTGGCCCACGGCAGGGGGGTTGGACTAGATGATCACTAAGGTCCCTTCCAACCCAAACCATTCAATGACTATACAAATACTCTCAAGCCCAGCGGGACACTTGTGCTGGGACAGATAAGACTCTTGCCATTGTCTGTGTTAGAAATCCCCAGGTGTCTGCAGAAAAATAAGAGGGCCACACGGTCCCCAAGGTGGTAGTATCTGCCTGAGAAAAACTTGGAAGCTGTCCGAAAGGGAGTTTCTGAAACAGAAATACATAAAGCTTTATATATTGATCAAGACAATTGGGACAGAAATATTCGGTCCAATTTGAGTTCAATTATATTATATATCAAATTTCTCCCTTCTTCAAGCCTGACCAGACTTACGAATCAGACCAACTATTAAAATGGAGGCACCACAACTATGTCTCTGTGTGCTCTTTCACAGGCATAGACCTAGCCAAATCAAGCTAGCACTGTCACAAGTCTGTTACAGTGGGTTCTTTACCGTGTCTTGCAAACATGTCACATGACAGGGGGATACCATCTGAATTTCAGACTCAGAAGCCTGGATCCTCCTTTACCGTCTGAAATCCAACTACAAACTCCAGTGGAAAATACAGACTATCTTTTGGGCATCACTAGCATATGCTCAAAGATAAAGGCCCTGAGATGATCAAGGCTCTCTGACTGTTGCCTGGGCCAGTCCCACAGATTTGGGATTAAGCACAGGTAGGCTGGTTATCAATTACACTTTAGACACAAGTCCCTGTGCCAGATGAAGCTCTATTAGGTTCTCATCCCTCTGAGGGCCAGGGCCAGCGCCAGCAGCATCCACTAGTCAAAAAGGGTCCGGGTCTACTTAGAGTCCATAAACATCAACAGGCACTAGTCTTACAGGCACAGTGCCCAGTGTCAACTATTAGTAAAGTTAGTTTCTGCTATTCTGTCAGCTTTAGTTACCACCAAACTCTCCTATGCCTTACAGGGACTTCCCATTCAGAGGCAGCCCCCTGATAATCTTCATGCCCCTCCTCTGGACAAGCAGGTACTTATGTGATTTGGAAGAATCTCGTGCAACAGCTACTTTTGGATCCTAACTGGTCCTTAAAACAGGCAGAGTTAACACTGCTAACCAGTGTATCTAGACTGAACTCAGTGTGCTCCTCTTCTTGTCTACCATTTATGAAGGATGTCTAGCCTGGCTCCGCAGCTGAACATACACACACACACAGACCTTAAAGGCTATTTGGAGTGCTCAACAGTACAGATGCAGAAGCCCCAGCCAATAAGCTAGACCAAATGACTACCTCACTGCAAAATCTTCACTTTCCCTTACAGTTACCATTACTTAAATTGGGATTAGGACAGCGGCTGACCAAAAACACTTTACCTCTACGGGAATGTTCAAAACACAGTGACAGCATGTTATTACTAAACCTTGAGGAGTAACCCAAGAGAACTTTTCCTCAGCTCTGAGCTGCCTTCAAGCCCAACCAAGGGTCCATGCTGCAGTAGCTGTAATCTTAAGAGAAGGTGACAACAGAATCCCACTTGTTGAAACTCATAAAAGTTGTCTGGAATAACATCACTGACACCAACTAACACCTGCAAGCCTGGCAACTCTTGGTAAATGTTACATATAATGCAAACGCCGACTTAAGTATAGGAGACGCTACTACTGAATGAACCTACCCTATCATATCTCTGGCTTTACACCAAGACGGATCTGTGATCCATGCCATGGATCATCAACAACAGGCCTGGCAGAGAAATAAAGGACAATAATAAGTAGGCATTGAAGCTTGCATCCCTGATCTAGGATGGGGCTTGTGTGTGAAGTGAATTCCTTTGGAACCTCCGACATGTGTCTTAATTGCCCTAGAGGAGTCTGATATTTCTCAGGACACCCCAACAAACACAGTGAGACAGTACTTGTCTATGTCAGCAACGGCTGTGTACGTTTTTGATCTTGAATGGTCATCAACAGCAACTGGAGCTTTGAATTTGATATTACATCCAGCTGCAGCTTTGTTAGTTTTGATTTTATTGTGTTTATTGCTTATAATCACTCTGTATATCAAAGTTGGGCAAATAATGAACAAATTATGCTAACAGAACATGTAAAACATATGCAATCAACTGATTACGTATGTGTAATAGTATATAGTTAGCATTCATTATAATGCTTAAGCTAAGCAACTCATCAAATAATTGTACCCTTACCATTGATCTGCAATATGCTGCATATTTATGACAGAGGCAAGAGGTAACCATACTACTAACTCAATGAGTCGATAAAGTGGATTGACTGTAGTCATGGGGTAGAGCATAACAGGTACACTCAAATCCTTGAGAAAACTAGTGATAGCTTGTCTCAGAATCCAAATTAAGTAAAGGCCTAGGCCATGACCGGGTCAAGAACTTCTCCAGTTCCAACCTGTTCTTTGAAAACCCACACAGGAACAGGGTGACACAATGAGCTTTGCTGCATATAAGCTGGGAAACCAGAACATCAATCATGTGATTAACACATGAATAGCAGGTGGCTCTTCCAAGACTAATTTGTCAAGGAACAAAGAAAGTTGTGGGTACAAGGAGTCTCATGCTTACCTTCATCTTTCCAAATTACAGGTGTAATTTGACTACAAGCCAACCACTTTATTCTATAAATACAACAGCCTAAGAGCCTTTGGAGCTCCCCCTGCTAAGCAGCTGGCTGCACAGCAGTGATCTCCCCGTGAGTTGGGATGCCTCTCAAGGTTACCCCTTGAGGTCAAGAGACCCCTCACCAACTGCCTATCTTTGGTAAGTGACCAATAACACACATAACCTCGTATCACATGGCATTGAGATGTACTGGTATTTTTGAATTATCATATCCTCTGTACAGTTAGTTTGAACCTTGCCATCGGACTTTAAGCCTCACTTTTACATCTTACTTCAGTAAAACCACTTTTGCTGCTACCTTTGGCAGTGGTTCTTTTAAGTAGTTTTGAGTCTCCCCTGCGACAAGCATAACTAAGGCACTCACAATAGCTATGAAATATTTTCATTCTTTATTAAAAGCTTCCTTTTATTGGACCAAAACTCCAAACAGCAAACACGTACTTCAACACCAGCCCCTCTGATGTCAGTTGTTTCCCACCTCTCCAGTTCAGCAAACACAAGCTTCTAGGAACTGAAAGGACAAAAGTTCAGCTGCAGACCAGCACTTTTTTCCCCTCGTTTCTGCTTCTGGACTTCGAGGAGCCAGTCTCAGTTTGCCAAAAGCATTTAAAATGAATTTGATATGTTTGTTCACACAGTAGCATAGAAAGATCAGAGCAGCTTGACAGACCTGCACCTGTGGTACAAGATGGCCTGAATCAAACATGTGCCCAAAGGAAGGAGTACATACACCCCAAGATTTCTCATTTTCCTCAGTTACAGCTGTATTTCAGATGTCACAACAGCACCAGCACACCGGGGTTTTCTTGCCACAGGGATTCTTAGCAGTTATGTAGGAAATAATTTCTTCAAAATTACCTATATCTCGGATTGACCGTCAATCACAGGGTAGTTCCAGTAACTTTTAAGTACCTGAAGGCTAGTCACTTCTCTTTCAGATTCCAATCCCACCATTTCCAACAGCATATTTCTCACTTTCACCTATTGGTTTTGCTGTCCTAACACCATCTGCTACTACAGATTAGCATGACAAAAAAGGTTATTGGATGGGCCTGGTTTAGTTTTTATACCCATGAACTTCATGTTGAATCAGGCTCTTCTTCCCAGCCTTCCTTTGTGTTCTTAGCATTGCCTCCTCCATCCACCAGGACTTTTTATGTGACTTTTTCAGTATTATCCAGCAATATTTCTGAGACAGTTTTTTAGCAGATTTTTTTACTTTTGTTTTGGATTGTTTGCACTTTTAAAAGTGAACACAATTCATTCTCAGAGTCCTCAAGGTCCAAATCTAGCTCAGCAGGGAGAGTGCTCAGAACCAACAGGACCTTTTTGGAAGTGATGAAAAAAACAGGACAGAGATTTTTCAGTCCAAGGAAAAGCCATTAAAATGAAACACATCACAATTATTCTCTTCAAATTATCTCATTAGCATAGGCCTAGTGCTGGTTAAGGGATGCCATAAGTGACCAGCTCTGTGGCCCTGTGGTTCCCCCCATCTTGATGCTGGAGCCCAGCCTGGAGACCCAGATGTGTGTCTTCATTGCAAGCGCATGGACACAGCTGCTCGTCTTTCCTGTCTGCAGGTTCAACCAGCATCCCAGAGACACACACAGGACATTGACACCAACAGCCACTGACAACATGCTGCCTTTAATAGCATATAACCTACATATATGACACACATAAAATGTAAGCATAGACAGACAAGTCCCCTTCCTCCTCTTTGGCTGGTCACAACTGAATGTTTCTCTAAAACCCACTCCCCTCTACAGTCACAAGCACGCACAAGTACCAGTATGACCCCTCTCCCCATCCAATACCCCTGCACAGATCCCAGGCCCTCTTATCCACTTTGAAGGGTCTCCTACTTGTCAGCTGTCCAGCTTGACGCTCACTAGCAAACAGATGCATGCACTCACACACTTGTTTCATAAGCACTTGTCCAGGCCCGGAATGGTCAGGTCTGGGGAGATTCTTTGTTATTCCCAGAGTGAGATTAAGACACAAACAAGGTCAGATGCCTTAAAGAAAATAAGTTTAATAGCTTCAAAAACATTAGTGTAGAAGCAGGAAATGGAAAGAAAGAGAAGGAAAAAAAGTAAAGTAAGGGGCAATAGCTACCACCACGGAGCTGCAGCGTTCCATCAGACCAAATCGACTGCACATCAGGTGGGGAATTCCATAGGGTGCTGGTTGTCACGGTTCTTTTATCAAGGTATCTTTGCTCCCTCCGAGAATTGTTTTGTTTAGCCTCACCCCTTCCAGGAATTGTTTTGCTTAGCCTCACCCCCTCACTCAGCAGTGGTGCACATACCCAATACCGTCTCTCTGGGGGATTTTCTGTCCCTGGATCTGGGCGTATGTGCTGGGGTAAGGGTACAAACTGGAGATGGGTGGTTTCTGTGGTCGGACAGGTGCTGTGTCGCTGCAGCAATGGCAGGGTAAACATCTGTTGAGGCAAGATGTTCCAGCAACACTGAGACAGACCTCTGTTGCTAGCACAGTCTCAACAAAGTCCTTTACAGCACGCCATGCTCACAGCTCCCCCCCAAAATACCAGCACAGACCCTCTGCCCATCCAATATCCCTGTCTGGACCAAAGGTCTCCTACCCAACAGCTAGTCCACCCTCAAGTCTGCTAGCAAATTATACAGGCAAACCCCACACACCCAATTTGGGGAAGATTTGCCCACACAGCCTCACCAGAAGCCAGCCTCAGGCCAGGGGCTGTGACCCACAGGCCCACTCCAGCCACCAGTGCTGTGCCACACACTCACTCCACTTGCCCTGGTGAGGCTCCCACTCACTCTAATTGCTGGCACCACAGGCCAAGGGTGCCTGCACCTCCAGTCTGACCCCTGTCGCTGCCACCAAATCCACTCATATCTGTCCCCCCAGTAGCTGACACTCCAGACAAAGCCTGTGAGACCTGTGGAGATGCTCACAAGAGCTACAGTCCTATGCTGAGACACCCTCTCACTCCAGTTGCTGGCACCATGGCCCAGAGATCTCTGCACCTCCAGTCTGACTCCGCTTGCTGGCCCAGTTATCAACCCACAGTGGTCTCTTCATCAGCAGGCACCTAGTCCTTGCAGCACTCACATACATAGGATAGAGAGTGAGACCATGCAGAAGGATAGTTAAGAACAGACTTAAGAACACAGGACTGGCTGCAGGGATAAAGGTGCAGGGCTCAGGCAGACAAGACCTCCTGACCAGCCACAGTTTACACACTACTGGCCCCTTTTATACCCCTTTTTGTCTGCTCCCCCTCTGCATAGTTTCACCATCCTCTTCCTCCCACTTCCACCTGGTACTCCCAGGTTTTCACTCTAACAAGTCTAGGAGTCTGGGTTTGCCTACAGTTTCTCAATGGCCTGTCAATTAGTGAGACTGACACTGTTTGGTTCTTCTGTCTGCTTCACATTTGCCTATCAGGTTTGTCAGTGTTTTCTTTATTGCTTCCCTCTTTTCCCTATAAACCCACTTAGTAAGGTCCTTGATCAGATAACCTTGCTGAAATAAACACTCTCACATCCCACACACTCTTATCAATTAGCATACCTGAGGTGGTTTGTTTCTTGTTATTATCATATGGGGTTTGTGTCTCTGAACATTTGGTTTATTCCCCCTTATTGTCTCCTTCTGCACTGAAAAGGACCTTGAGCAGATAACCTTAATGAAGCAGATGCTCTCACCACTTTCCACACACCCTTACACTCAACACATTGCCCAGTTTTACTGCTGGAAACAGTGTCCTGGAAATGGTGCTCCTTCACTGCCAACACAGGCCATTCTTTTAACTCTTGGTCTGCTATTTCTTCTGCTGCTTTCTCACACATTTCCATTGATATATCAGTCATGGCAATTCTAATATTTATGCTAAAAATCTGAAATTGTTTCAATAGGGATACTTGAGGCATGGCTGTAGGACTATTAAAAACTTAAGGAATGCTTAAAGAAAGGATCAAGCATGGGGGAGAGGGGGATGTATAAGAACAATGAGAGAGAGAGAAACAGAGAGGCAGAATTAAAGGGGCTGGTGACATGTAAGCAAGGTCCAGTCAGGACCAGGGCTCATAGCTCATACATTTAAGGTCTGAAGAAGAGACTACAGGGCTTGGAGGTTTCAGTGAGAGCAACTGAAGGGACTGGCATGCAGGGAAAGTCTGGGTGCCAGCAAATGGAAAAGGAGCTGTAGGTCACAGGGCTTACAAATGTAGTCAGCAACTGGAGAGACCAGCGGGCATGCAAGAGGTCCAATCGCCATTTAGGGACCTTGGTCTGTTTATATTTTCCCATAGTGGATTTTTGCCAATGTGCGTGAGGGTAAGCGTAATTTCAAGCTGAACTAATCAGAGCAGAAAGAAAACCCGAGACAACCAACAACAGACCCAGTAGCAAAGCATTTGACCTAATGCTCCTATAATCATGTGTCACCTGTGTACAAAAAAAAATATCAGTCAATCATCAGATTATCTGTTAAAAGTCTTGGTCAACTTTCTCCAGTTTATGCTGAGTATAAGATTATAAGACAAAGGTTGATAACTTTCATGGGTGCCTCATACTATGCAGACCGCAGCACACTACACTACCCATAATTGTTCAATACCCTTCAGACTGTACTAAAATTTTGTTTCTTGTAGCAGGCACTTAATAACAACCTGAGACACTACAATTATGCGATTCAATTTAAAAACTTATTCAGAGATAGTACAAACATTAAAAAAACCCCAACGAAAAAGCATTCCATGGCACTTAGCAATGGACCTGATCCACAGTCCTACAGCTATAGATTCACACCCAGCAATACAGTTGCAAGAGTCATGGGACTTGCAGTCACAGCCAAAAGCGCAGCAGGATAGAGGCCATTATTCTCACCGGGAATGAGATAACACAGATAAACACCATGCCACATATCAACAATTGGAAGTGTTAGGTACAGAAAAATCTGCATTTGCCATAAGCAGCATCTAAACCAAGCTCAAAGAGATTACTCTGAAAGACAAAAAGTGCATTTTCTGCAAGCACCATGGACTCCAAGGATTTGGAAGGGCCATGCTTCACAAGGAGTTTTAAAATTCTAGTTCTCCATAATATAAAGCAACACACCAACATCAGCAAAAGAAATGTCACTTTTCAGAACAAAATATCTTCCAATTTGCATTTGATTGCTTGATGCAACCAAGCACTTACTGCTAAGTGGTAATGCTCAGTGGAAAAATTATGTTCACTTTTGACTTAATGGCTGTAAGCATGAGAAAGAAATTTCTAATACAAACTCAGAAGATTTGCAGGCAAAAAGGCATTAGTACCAGGGATCAGATTCATCACACAAATTAACATCTCCTAATATTCTATTCAGAAACCTACAGACGAAAGCTTTTCTAATACTAGCATCAGACTCCTTTATATGTAAATATCCTTGCCTCTGTAGTATAGTTCATGTATATAATTGAAATATATACCTATAAATATACATCTGTATCTATGCTTTTTAGATGTATTACTATGATAGAACAGGTCAGCTAATGATAAAGCGTAGTCCAAAGACACTTTCTTGGGTGGAATGGCATTTTTTTAGAAGATAACTACACCCCTATGCTACAGCTGCAGATTTTTACTTATCACACTTTATGGAAAACCGTGACACACAGAGCAACCCTGAAATGCACTTGAACCTCTGAAGACTTTCCAAGTTCCCTCCAAGTTCTAATGCACATTCAAGGAACTATCTTCATCTTCAGTAGCTGTACCTCCTTTCACAGGTATTGTTCTCAAATCATTCAACACCTAATGATTACTAAATGGAGAAAAGGTTGCAATCTGTGAACCGAGTATTGGCTGCCTGCCCAGCCCCCGCCATGGCCCAGCAGACCCAGCGCAGCCCCCGCCCAAGAGCCCAGAGTTCCTCAGGAGCCACTGAAACAACCTGCGGCAGAAAGAGGAGCGGGGTGTGAGAGAAACAACTGTGCAGACACCAAGGTTAGTGAAGAGGAAGGAGAGGGAGGAGGTGCTGGAGCAGAGATTCCCCTGCAGCCTGTGGTGAAGAGCTGGTGATGCACATTGTCCCCGTGCAGCCCATGGAGAGCAGAGCTCGCCTGCAGCTCATGGAGATGTAGCCATGGAGGGCCCCACGCTGGAAGAAGGAACTGTGCCCGAAGGGAGCCGTGAATATGTGGAAGAGCCCCACGCTGGAGCAGTTAGCAGAGAATTGCGGCCCATAGGAAGGACTCTCCCGTGAGAGGGACCCCACACTGGAGCCTCCCCTGAGGAGGAAGGAGCAGCAGAGACAACATGGGATGGACTGACCGCAACCCCCATTCCCTGCCCCCTGCGCCGCAGGGATGTTCTCCCTGTTCGGGAGAAATCGGGACCAAAGCCTTTGGGCCCAGGAAGAAGGGAGGGGGAAGGGAGAGGTGCCTTTTTAAGGTGGAGTTCTCTTTCTTACTATCTTGCTCTCGTTTTGATTATTAATAAATTCAGTTGTCTTTCTGTCTTTCCCAAGTTGAGTCTGTTTCTTGCCCATGACTATAAGCGATGAGTGAACCCTCCCTGTCCTTGCTTCAGCCCACAAGGTTTTCGCAAGAGGCTGCCATGGTGCTTAGTTTTGCCAGATGGCCTTAAACCACAACATTCCTTCAAGTATAAAATGCTACAGCTTTTTTGGTTTACATTTTCACTGCCCATTGCAGTTTCAGAACTGTTGAGAGCTTAAAGCTCTCATGATTATCAGAAACACAAATAATAGTTAGAAAGATCCTAGTAATGTCTAGCAATCAAATGTGTGAAAAAGCAAAAATCCATTCCCTGTCAGCAATGGCAAAGTACTAGAGTCCTTCAAAAAACTGTGGGTGTAACAGTATAAGTATAGCTTTGAAATACTCTTAGTGGCAAAGAGAGGTTGAGAAGTTTAAATTTTTCCCAACCCCATTTCCACATCTTCAATTGCACTGCTGTTGCTACTTGTGGTGCTTCAGGATCAATCAGACTATAGACGATAAAATAGCTTCCATATTTCCAATTTTTTTTTTTTTTTTAAGTAAGATCACTTACCTCATCAGTCTTGTGGGTTCCTTCAGACAGATGTGTAGCACCCACTGGAAAAGCAGGAGCTCCTTATCGGTCTTTACTCCTAGAAGATAGAATAGCCATTAAGCTGCAAGTACTACTTTTATCAAAGCAGCAATGATCTGTATCAACAATATCACTGGACAGTCTCCTATGTCCCTGATTACTAATAATACATCAGAAGATCTCCTGGCAGGTTTTGAAGTCCAATTTGCTGTGAAGCAAGAGCTTCCTTTTATTAGTGCCCAGTATCAGTTCAAGAAGGCAAATAAGAACAATCACATAACGCTAACAACCATAATGTGTGTTTTCACCATTTTTCTTTGTTTTTTATTTTTTCTTTCCTTAAGAGTCACCACCGGGCTCTACAGTTTCTCAAACCCTCACAAGTCAGGCTTAGCAAAGCATGAGCTGCTCTAGGAATTAAGAGAGCTGAATGGCACCTTCTTGGCCTTCTGCTCCCTTTACTCTTTCTTTGTTATCAGGCCTTCCTGCCTGACCCCTTTTAAATCAGCAGGTGGGGGGGGAAATATTGATCTGCCTCATGTGCCCAATTGTTAATTATTAGTCATCAACAAAGAGAAGAAGAGCCCAACATCAAACTAACAGGTTAATTATTGCATTGATTAGGACCAGGAGAGACCACAGACACTGTGAAAAAAAAAAAAAAAAATCACACATCTCCAACCCACTGGTACCTTGTTCATGGTTGCAGCAAATGAACAAGCTGAGCATATACAAGAGTGAAGAAACCACTTCCCCCATTTGCAACCCACAGACAAAAGTTGACAGACCCAGGTGGTGGCTCAGAAGGTCATAGTATGCAGCTCAGCTGCTACATTATGGGCCTGCCCAGGTTCACCACCACACCTCTACTCCATCAGAGGTGATGAAGCTAACAGAACACTCCCATTTTTGATCACTTTTCCTCACAAAAAAAAAAAAGCAAGGAAAAGAGCTGGGAAATATTGCTTTGTGTACTTTTTAGAAACAGATATAAAAATATTCCATTACCAAAACACATTTGCCTGCAGAAAACATCTAAGTCAGCAACTTGGTAGCTTTCAAAAAAAGGCAGTGTTTGAAGGACTGCCTCCTGCAGATCTGAGTATTTTACTGATCTACAATTATTTTTGTTGAAGAGTAGTAGGAAGGGGGAGGAGTGAAAAAGCATTTCCGCTTTAAGTAGAAAACAAAACTGAAATGACAGAAGTTCTTCAAAAAGCCTGGCAGACTGATGAACTGGAGAAACAGTTTTAGCTATTAGTAAGCAAGAAAGCAAAACATCCCATGAGAGACTTGATATGAAGCATGCTGTAGTTTTTTTTTTCCTGCCAAAACATCAATATACTATTTCCTGAAACAAAAATACTGTTTAAGCTTGAACTACAAAGAGAGCTTCATCTTTTAACTTTGAAGCAGCACCCGACTCAATGCAGTGAGCCACACGAAGACAGTGAACCAACAGTTCCTGATAAACACCTTCAGAACTACCTCAGCATGCTGGATAAGCCTTTGCTGTGAGACTCAGGGGAACTTTTATACTGGCACAGCCGTTGAGAGTAAAGGATTTAGTTTTGTGGACAGGAATGTGAAAAATAAGGGACTCACTACAGTAGGTCTTGTAGGACGAATTTATTATAAATCAAGAGCAAGCAGCACTGGGCAGCATCTGGGCAGCACGGTGGATTGCTCAGCCAAAAACGTGCATGCCCTCTAGAATCGTGTTCAGCCTTTTATAGTGCTAATTATTACATAATTATTAGGTTTCTCAATACACCTATAGATATACTTTATCAATCCCCACTTCACATGTATGACGTTTGCCCCCCTCCAGGCAAGCGCAGTAGCTTCGGGTGGTGGTTGTCAGGGGTCATGAAGATGAAGTAATATGTCTTCCTCACCGCTGAACTTTTTACCTCAGTTCCTTGCACATGCTTTGTAGGTATTTGGCTCCCTTCCAGACTGCAACACTGGTCCTAGCCAGTTAAAGCCCCTCTTTCTTATCAGGGATACAACTTGTAGCTGTCCCCCCTTGAGTAACAAATCAGGGACCAGTCCTTGGTCTTACCAGGAACTGTTGCTGCAGGCCTTCTTTTGTATAACAACTTACTGACACAAATCCTATCCTGACTTCTCACAGGAATATAAAAGTGATCATTAACACAAGTCTGCTATCTCTGCCAGGAACATCTACCTAAATGTTTTGGGACACTGGCTAGTTAATTCAATGAAATCAGGTGATAAGAGCCCAGTATTTTTTACGTTAATGATAAGTTTTATTCCCATCATTCTCACAGGCAACCACTAGAAAATATTTACCAGGAGTCTGGATGAGCTGGGTTTGTTTTGTTCTACTTCTAAGTCTTCCCAGGAAGCTAGTTAAGGGGAGGGAAAGGCATGACATTACCACAGAGCTCCTAGAAAGAGTTGAGTCAATCTCATAACAACCTCTAGGAAAACAACCTCCAGCATTCCTATGGGCCTCTGAAGCACATACAGTGCTGGGAAAACCTACTCACATTCTAGCTGATGTCTCTACTTTTTACCAATACCAAGCACACATGAAGCATATTTCCCCAAGCATATATAGCAAGTTGATAAAGAAATGTTGATGAGCTACTTGCCTTTTTTCTCACATTTCCATCTGCCTTTGGAGAAGCAATAAGCTAGGTAATTCTTTCAAGTACACTACTCAGACAACCCAAAGCAGAAATAGCAACCTATACTTCTTTTAAAACCCTCTTTTTTCTTTAGTTATGTAAAAAAGCTTGTCAGTTCAACCACAATACTCGACTGCAGGTGTCCCTCTTACGCAAGGCCGAGCATCAGCTCCTTACAGGATACCTTGTGATACCTACCTGAGAGGCTGAGGCAAAAACCTCTGGCAAACACTGGACTTCCACAACAGATCTCAAACACAGGGGTCTCAAAACACCTGGTCTTCCGCACACTGCGAGTCCACAACCCTGAAAGCTATTATTTTATTTTTTTTTTTATAATATCTTTCAGTCCTATCTCCCTGAATTGCCAAACCCTATGAAGACAGTAAATTAGCTTCTGCTGAAGGCGATCGGGGAGGGGAATGTTGCTGGAGGCAAACAGTTCGGCCGAAAAGCGCGCCTGCAGACCGCATTGTGCTCGCTCGGCCGCTCGCAGGACGTCTAATCGATGGCAATCG
>NW_010112609.1:332-1093 GCF_000699245.1 Pterocles gutturalis | reverse complement strand
AGAGGAGGGGGCGAGGACACAACTTACCCTCCAAACTATGCACAAGCTCGTCTCTGCTTTCCCCTTCAGATCAAGTTTAAAGAGCAGCTTGTCGGTCCGGGAGGCAAAGAGGCAGGGGAGGAGAGGGAGAAAGGGTTTAGGAACAGCGGCCGCCAAGCGGGTGAAGTTCAGGGCACAATCCCGGCTCTTCCGCGCTCCAGCAGCCCAGCATCTTCCCGGGGTCTGGAGAACAAGGTGTTCAACAAGTCTTCCTTGTTACCCGAAATTGATTGCTGATGGCTTTCCCGCCGGGCTGTATTTAACAAAACGATGCCGAGAGCTACTCTGACGAGCAGGAAATTTTAGAAGAGCTTGAAATATAGCTGCAGCTTTAATTTCTCTGTTTCTGTCTCTCTATATACATTATGTACAAGCACACATACACATGCACACCTGTGTATGTATGTATATATAAATAAAAAGATATATAACTCTAGCAATACACCGTTGGGTCCACAGGATCTTAGAAAAGCCTGCCTGCCGGCTGCGTGGAAGTTAAAGAGTTTTTCTTAAGCAAAAGGGGCTGATGCTTGGACACATCTCACGTCCAACAGGAGGCAATGACGTCTGTAGCTTCATTGCTATAACAGCACCAAGGCTGCAATTGCCATTCACTGAAATGATAAGGGGCGCTCAGACGTAAGCAGTCTGGACCTCTAGCAAGAGACTGAAGCGAAGATGATTTTTTTCCCCTCCCAAAACAAATAATAATGCTAAAAAAC
>NW_010112609.1:0-301 GCF_000699245.1 Pterocles gutturalis | reverse complement strand
TGCAGTCACACGCTTCTGCAACATGATCCTCTAGCTCCAGAAACATTTATTTTTTGCAGCTGACTAGACTTTGGGAAATTTCAATGTATTATGATTGCTCGGGCGGGGGAAGGGGAAGGAGGGATTTTTTTTTTTTTTTACCTTAATTATTTCTGTCTCTCTTCAAGCAGGCATTGATGAAACCCGGGTAAAAGTGCCCTCCCCCCATCTTTCCAAATATATTTAGGCTCGGGTACACGCTAAACTGTTTCTGGTGTATGGCTAGATCTTCTTCAGGAGCAATTTCTTGCTGAATAGTCTG